>NC_039365.1:104866451-104866863 GCF_003573695.1 Papaver somniferum | reverse complement strand
TGATAGGCTTCTAAAATATTATATTTAAATGCAAAACATTCCCCGGCAACGGCGCCAAAAACTTGGCAGGCCTCGAAAGGTGTGTAAATGAAGCAATAAAAACGGGGGCCTACAGTAATACCGCAAGTGCACGGTCGTCAGTTGTAGCTCGTGCAAGTACGGGTCGATCCACAGAGATCGGGTGTGTTTGGAGTGTTTAGCTAATTGGGTTCCTAAATTGTTGTTGGGTTTTGAATACCCTTTGAGTGATTTGGGCTTAATGGGTTTGTTTTTAACAATAAAATACTTTAGGTCTTTGGCCTGTGAAATGAACTGAATCTTGGACTCAGTTAGTTTGGTCTTGGGCTTTTGAGTTTAGGCTTATGGATTAAGCCCACAGGTTGGTTGAATTGGGCTTTGATTTTTAATGAAC
>NC_039365.1:104860820-104866441 GCF_003573695.1 Papaver somniferum | reverse complement strand
TGATGTTATCCACGCCTCCAATTGCAACTCTATTTCACCTAATTTGTCAATTTCACCTCTAGGGTTCCTGACATGGGAGAGGCGTGAAATTGAGTGATTAGGAGGACATAGAGTTGGTGAAAGGGGAAATAATGATGTGGGTTAGGGTTGTTGTGGAGAGTTGGTGGTGTTTGGTGGCGTCAGGGAGTGGTGGTGATGATGGTGGTGCGGCAGGGAAGGAGGTGGTTCTGCAGAGAGGGGGGTGATGGTGGTAGATGGGTTCGATAGAATGGGAGAAGGGGGTTGTTTGGTTAGGTGGTAGGGCTCGGGTGATAGGGTGTTAGGCGGGCGTATCGAGTTTGATGTTCTGCGTCGCTGAGTCACTGGATGCGAAGCTGGTAGGTGAATCGGACGGTGATGCGGAGGCAAGCGAGGAGCGACCGTCGGATGAATGGATACAACGAAACAAACGGTACTTGATGGAGTTAGGTACTGTAGTGTAAGGCGGAGATATCAATCTTCGATGAACAGCAAGGTAGCGACCGTTGGATTCAACTACCATCTAATCTGAAGGCTTGGAATTTCAGCGCTGTGGTGCTTGGCAGAGACTTCAGATTTTGATGCTCTATGAAGGAGCGACCGTCGGATGCTTCTGAGAACTGATCTGATGGCTGAGAACGGAGGCGCTTTTGTGTGTAGAAAATGAGGTTGTGCGCACCATTCTTCGCGGCTTCCTTGCGTGATTTCTCCCGGCTTTTCACTACTTTTCTGCTCTTTTCGCTCCGCGACTCATCCAAACTTTATTTATTACCAAAAAATGCAAAATTAATTAATAAAAATATTTATTCTTGAAAACAATGAAAATACAGAATATGGGATAAAATGTAGAATTAATGCATAAAAGATGAGTTAAATGCCAACAAAAAGGGATAAATATATACAATATTTGGCACTCATCAAATACCCCCAAACCTGAATTTTACTTGTCCTCAAGTAAAACAAAACTAAGGAAATCCTAACTATACCACTGTCGCTGGTCTCTCGAATGCATTTAGCGTATGCACTAAGCCTTTTAAACCACTAAGTGTCCCTAGTGGACGAGTTGAAGTCTCGTGAAGGTTTGCTTAGAACGTACCTATAAAGTTCTAGGTCAAAATATAAGCTCAGATTCCATCAAATGTGACATGTGCAAGTCAGTTAAGCTCACAGCAAAATGGAGATGTCAATCTAGCTATCAAAGGCACAATCCTAGCACTGATAACAAATAAAGACATGTGATAAGAGTGTAAAGTGTATCTACACATGTGTAAAGAAAGATCTGAAGTTATGACTACTAATCACCAAGAGATAGTTTCTCAGGCTAAGAACCAAGGTCGAAATCTAGCTAGCTGTCCGGACTTTACGAGAATTGTGAATGAGTTGGAGGTATTTCACAATTACTCGCGTTGTACATCAATGGCATACACCCTCCTTGCTTATTACAATGAAACAACAAAATGACTATTTACATGACTCTTATTTACATTGACTATTCTCTTTTATTTTTGGAACAAGAGATGATGGAATTGATAAATACTTGATTTTTTTGTATTTTTCTGATTTTTTATTTTTATTTTTATTTTATTTTATTTTTTTTTTTGAAAACACTTTTGATACATGTACAAAAGGAAACAAAAGATTACATGACACTTTGCAAGAGGTAGCCCTTTTTGATGCACCCAGTTAAATTCGATGGTTGTCTTTCTTAATGTAACCTCCACCTTCTATCCCAACCAACCAAAGAACAAGCTAGTCAAGTTTCGTTCAGTATTCTAAAGTGATTGGCAATCGTAACTTCCTATCAAACACCTTGAAGATCGAGGCCATACATGTATTGGTAGATCGTGCGCGTGCAAATTTCTTATCACTATGTGAATTGTGCTAGAATCAGGGTGCCTAAATATCTAGACTAAGACTCCTAATAAAAATACATATTTGCACAAGAGTCAACATTTCAAGGTAAATGAGCTCCATTTTTATGATTTTTTTTCATTTTTTAATTTTTTTTTGAATTTTTGATTTTTCAATTTTTTTGGAATTTTTCAATTTTTTCAAAAAGAAGAAGGAGTTCGTTTTTAATTATAGCATATTATCGTGGTATCTACTCTATACCCCCAAACCTAAACTAAACATTGTCCTCAATGTTTCAAAATATGGAAAGAATTAAAATGCAACATATGGAAAGGGACATGCTGAGTAGAGTAAAAGGAGAGAGAATACCCGATTTCGGCGAAAGCAGAATTAAAACTCCGTTATTCAAGGCAAAAATCCAACATATTTCAGCCGAGATCATATTGGATAAGCAAAATATATACAAAAAGAACAAAAGGGTTTTTAAAATTTTATCTACTGGATTATTTACAAAAATATTCACCATACACTAACAATCTAAAGAGTTGAGGATCAACCCAAAAGACAAAGTGTAGCGGTTTCAACAACTTCACACATGAAAGAAAAGCACGTGAAGCTGTGAAACCAAATGAGCTACCCCCAAACCTGGATTTTACAGAAGATACAATTTTGAAAACAAAATCGCGCAGTTTTGGGGGTTCATCATGCACAAGATCTAACTCAAAGTGAACTGTGCTATGGACGGGCAAACATGCAATTTCCAACTGTGGTTCCTCAGATGTATTATACTTAGAAGCAAAATAGTCCAAGAGGACTTGGGAAGCACACAGTTCCAAACCTAGGTTGGGGACTCTCAGAAAAGTCGGTTTGTCAATATGGGTACAAACCAAATCTAGGTTGGGTGGAAGGCCATCAGATTGTGACTTATGTAGGACGATAGGCACATCATTATTAATCAAATCAAAATCTCCTAAATCATCTACACATGTCACATCATGCTCACAATCATCAATCAAATTAGCAAGTTCACACTCAGAATCATCAGAATCATCAACAGTAAAATTGACATTGGAATTAACCCAATTAGGGGGTATCTCGGCTAACCAAGAACACCTCAACAGTAATACCCAGCCCTCAATTTATACAAAAAAGGAATGACGAACCCTAATTCCCAAAACCGAGAAAACTAGGGTTAGGGTTTACCTAAAATTCTTCACCCACGTCGACGACCCATGCTCTCTTCTTGTTCCTCCTGCTCTTCCCATGCTTCTATTGCTTCTTCTTCCATCTCTGTCATGCCTATAACTCTATTTCCCTAATTTCAAAACCCTAAATTTGAGAGGGTTTGTGAAACTAGCGAAATAGGCTAATAGGATGGATGGGTTTCGATGTCTTTGATGTAGGGTGGCTATGGTGTTTGGTGATGAAGCGGCAGTGGCAGAGGTGGTGTTCTGGTGGTGGCAGGACATGGTGGAGGTGATGGAGTTGCAGAGCAGCTCTCTGCAACAGGGTATGGAGGAGAAGAGGTCGAGTGATTTTGGGTTAGGGGGCGTTTGGCTAGGGGTATAGGGTGTTCGATACTTAGGTGTTAGGCGGGTTCAGCGAGGTTCGATGATCTGCGACAAGGAGCGATGGATGGGAAGATGGTAGGTAGATCGGACGGCTAAGAGAGAAGCAGTTTGTAGCGACCGTTGGATGTGGAACACAACGAAGTCAACGGTGCTAGATTAGGTTAGGTGCTGTAGTGTTGGGCGGAATCATCGGGATTTGATGCACAGTGATGAGGTGACCGCTGGATTCAACTACCATCTAATCTGAAGGCTTGGAATTTCAGCGCTGTGGTGCTTGGCAGAGACTTCCGATTTTGATGCTCTATGAAGGAGCGACCGTCGGATGTTTCTGAGAACTGATCTGATGGCTGAGAACGGAGGCGCTTTTGTGTGTAGAAAATGAGGTTGTGCGCACCATTCTTCGCGGTTTCCTTGCGTAATTTCTCCCGGCTTTTCACTACTTTTCTGCTCTTTTCGCTCCGCGACTCATCCGAACTTTATTTATTACCTAAAAATGCAAAATTAATTAATAAAAATATTTATTCTTAAAAACAATGAAAATACAGAATATGGGATAAAATGTAGAATTAATGCATAAAAGATGAGTTAAATGCCAACAAAAAGGGATAAATATATACAATATTTGGCACTCATCAAATACCCCCAAACCTGAATTTTACTTGTCCTCAAGTAAAACAAAACTAAGGAAATCCTAACTATACCACTGTCGCTGGTCTCTCGAATGCATTTAGCGTATGCACTAAGCCTTTTAAACCACTAAGTGTCCCTAGTGGACGAGGTGAAGTCTCGTGAAGGTTTGCTTAGAACGTACCTACAAAGTTCTAGGTCAAAATATAAGCTCAGATTCCATCAAATGTGACATGTGCAAAACAGTTAAGCTCACAGCAAAATGGAGATGTCAATCTAGCTATCGAAGGCACAATCCTAGCACTGATAACAAAAAAAGACATGTGATAAGAGTGTAAAGTGTATCTACACATGTGTAAAGAAAGATCTGAAGTCATGACTACTAATCACCAAGAGATAGTTTCTCAGGCTAAGAACTGAGGTCGAAATCTAGCTAGCTGTCCGGACTTTACGAGAATTGTGAATGAGTTGGAGGTATTTCACAATTACTCGCGTTGTACATCAATGGCATACACCCTCCTTGCTTATTACAATGAAACAACAAAAATAACTATTTACATGACTCTTATTTACATTGACTACTCTCTTTTATTTTTGGAACAAGAGAGGATGGAATTGATAAATACTTGATTTTTTTGGTTTTTTTTTTTTTTTTTTTTTTTTTTTTTTTTTTTTTTTTTTTTTTTTTTTTTTTTTTTTTTTTTTTTTTTTTTTTTTTTTTTTTTTTTTTTTTTTTTTTTTTTTTTTTTTTTTTTTTTTTTTTTTTTGGAAGAAGGAAACACTTTTGATATAATTACAAAAGGAAACAAAAGATTACATGACACTTTGCAAGAGGTAGCCCTTTTTGATGCACCCAGTTAAATTCGATGGTTGTCTTTCTTAATGTAACCTCCACCTTCTATCCCAACCAACCAAAGAACAAGCTAGTCCAGTTTCGTTCAGTATTCTAAAGTGATTGGCAATCGTAACTTCCTATCCAACACCTTGAAGATCGAGGCCATACATGTATTGGTAGATCGTGCGCGTGCAAATTTCTTATCACTATGTGAATTGTGCTAGAATCAGGGTGCCTAAATATCTAGACTAAGACTCCTAATAAAAATACATATTTGCACAAGAGTCAACATTTCAAGGTAAATGAGCTCCATTTTTTTATGATTTTTCATTTTTTAATTTTTTTGAATTTTGATTTTTTAATTTTTTTGGAATTTTTCAATTTTTTCAAAAAGAAGAAGGAGTTCGTTTTCAATTATGTCCAATTATCATGGTATCTACTCTATACCCCCAAACCTAAACTAAACATTGTCCTCAATGTTTCAAAATATGGAAAGAATTAAAATGCAACATATGGAAAGGGACATGCTGAGTAGAGTAAAAGGAGAGAGAATACCCGATTTCGGCGAAAGCAGAATTAAAACTCCGTTATTCAAGGCAAAAAAATCCAACATATTTCAGCCGAGATCATATTGGATTAGTAAAATATATACAAAAGGAAATTTAACTAACACATTATCTACAAGAAGATTTGGTTTTTTTTTTTTTTTTTTTTTTTTT
>NC_039365.1:104858952-104860750 GCF_003573695.1 Papaver somniferum | reverse complement strand
GAAAATAAAATGAAGAAAATAGAATTTGGTTTTTTTGAAATGGGAGCACGCCCACTGTTTGTTTTGCGTTTGCTTTGGCTCCGCTTGGTTGAAAACTTTTGGTGGAACTGAGTCCAAAATCTCGGCCTAGAATTTGGGTACTCGGCCCACTAACGAGTTCAACTAGCGTGATCAGTTACAAGCTCAGCTGGATTTAAAAACCCAGAATACAAGATATAAGTCCAAATTAAACAAGCTCACAAAAATTAAAAACACAAGCCCACAAATTAAACAAACAAGCCCACAAATAAATTATTACAAACCCAACAGAAAATAAGAGAAGCCCAAAAATTGGCTTTAATATTACAAGCCCACAATTAAAAAATTGGAAGCCCACAGGTTGGGTTCTCTTAATGAAATGGGTTTAGGCTTACCTTTTTAGCACAGCCCAGCTGCTCTGATATTGTTGCAAAAACCCAGTTGGGTTTTGGTTCTTTTCCTTGGTGGCGTCCCAGCAGAGGAAAAACAGGTTCAGAACAGCAGGTCCAACAGCAAATGAAGTGAAACAGATGCAGATGCAAATGCTATGAAATGAAATACAAAATAGCTAAGAAAAACACAGATAAAACACAGCACCAATCCCCGGCAGCGGCGCCAAAAACTTGATAGGCTTCTAAAATATTATATTTAAATGCAAAACATTCCCCGGCAACGGCGCCAAAAACTTGGCAGGCCTCGAAAGGTGTGTAAATGAAGCAATAAAAACGGGGGCCTACAGTAATACCGCAAGTGCACGGTCGTCAGTTGTAGCTCGTGCAAGTACGGGTCGATCCACAGAGATCGGGTGTGTTTGGAGTGTTTAGCTAATTGGGTTCCTAAATTGTTGTTGGGTTTTGAATACCCTTTGAGTGATTTGGGCTTAATGGGTTTGTTTTTAACAATAAAATACTTTAGGTCTTTGGCCTGTGAAATGAACTGAATCTTGGACTCAGTTAGTTTGGTCTTGGGCTTTTGAGTTTAGGCTTATGGATTAAGCCCACAGGTTGGTTGAATTGGGCTTTGATTTTTAATGAACTGGGCTTCAACTTTTGGTTCAAACCTGGGCTTGGTAACTGTGGACTGGGCCTTAGCTTTTTGGAATGAGCTGAGCTTTGGGCTCAGTTGGATTGGCCTTTGCTTGGCTGCAGGAAGCAGCAGCAACAACAAGAACAGAAGTGGAGTGGCAGCAGCAGCAGGAGCAAGAGCTGCACAGCAAGTGAAGGCAGCAGCAATACTGCACAGCAGAGGCAAGTGCACAGCAAGGCCAAGGAAGGCAGCAACAACAGAGTTGCAGCAAGCCAAGTGCAGAGGCAGTGGGAAGAGAACAATGCAGCAAAGGAGCTGCAGCAGACAACAGCAACAACAGAAGGGAAGGCAGCAGCAGCTGCACAAGCAGTGCACTGCAGCACAAGGGAGCACACAGCAGGGGAAAGCAAATAGCAGCAAAGGCCTAAGCCACAGAAAACAGTGCAAGCAAAGATGAACAAAAGCAACAGAAAACAACACAAGATGAACCAAGGCCTAAGCCAAGGGCAGGGATGTGGAGAAACTGAAATGAAGCAAGGCTAGGCTAAGGCATTCAGGAGGTATACTAAAAGAATGGGAAGAGAACTAGCTTGCTATAAGCACTAGTTTCTCCCAATGCACAATCAACACTGCAACCTAAGCATACACAAGGAATGGCAAGAAAATCAGCTTGCTATGAGCACTGATTTCTTCCATTGCACAATCAGCACAAAGCTTCTAAGATATCTAGCCTAGCATTCCATCAATTGTGACA
>NC_039365.1:104858546-104858942 GCF_003573695.1 Papaver somniferum | reverse complement strand
CAAATTAAACAAAACAGTGAACATTACATGGCAGTGAGCAACAACACATGTTAACAGGAGACAAACAATTAACAGGACATGAAAAGGACATTGCACATTCAACAGAAACATTAACAGGATATTCTAGAATCTAACAGAACCTTAACAGAATTGAACTAACAGGAGACTAACACAACTAACATGAACATAATTGAAATTAACAATGAACAATTAACAATGAACATAACTGAAATTTAACTGAAACATGAACATGAAACTGAACTGAAACACATTAAAGAGAAAAAAAACATTAACATTAACAGGACATGAAAGTCCTGGATGCCGGCTAATCCAAGCATAAAGTTTCTCACACTACACCCATTCTCTATTTATAGCTCACAAACACAATTCCCCTAA
>NC_039365.1:104804258-104858401 GCF_003573695.1 Papaver somniferum | reverse complement strand
AACGGTACTTGATGGAGTTAGGTACTGTAGTGTAAGGCGGAGATATCAATCTTCGATGAACAGCAAGGTAGCGACCGTTGGATTCAACTACCATCTAATCTGAAGGCTTGGAATTTCAGCGCTGTGGTGCTTGGCAGAGACTTCAGATTTTGATGCTCTATGAAGGAGCGACCGTCGGATGCTTCTGAGAACTGATCTGATGGCTGAGAACGGAGGCGCTTTTGTGTGTAGAAAATGAGGTTGTGCGCACCATTCTTCGCGGCTTCCTTGCGTGATTTCTCCCGGCTTTTCACTACTTTTCTGCTCTTTTCGCTCCGCGACTCATCCAAACTTTATTTATTACCAAAAAATGCAAAATTAATTAATAAAAATATTTATTCTTGAAAACAATGAAAATACAGAATATGGGATAAAATGTAGAATTAATGCATAAAAGATGAGTTAAATGCCAACAAAAAGGGATAAATATATACAATATTTGGCACTCATCAGATAACCACAATGGTGCCCGTTAAAAACCCCACGCTGTCGGATGACCGCATTAGCTAAGTGGGGACAGTATCAGTGGATGGAAAGGTCATTATAAATGGTATCATAGACGACGGCGGGTCACCTGTCGAGGGTGGAAAGGTACGCTGGACGGGGTTGGTCTAGTTTCTTGTCTTATGAGGGGCAGGGAACGTCAGAGATCTGGGCGAGTGTATATTCTGGTGGTATTGTAATACCTCGATATTCGGCGGTGGTAGACCGAATAGAGTATAAGTAATGGTTTGTCCTTTCCAAACACCGAGGCCTTTTCAGCATAATTGGCTCCAGAGTTGGCAGAAAACTCTGCAGGTAAGCGTGCTCAGGCGGAAATAATCTAGGGATGAGCGACCTCCCGGGAAGCTGTTGCCGGATAACCGTAGCGGTCCCCGTTGTAAACCCCACACTGCCGGATGACCGCAGTGGATAAGCGGAGACAATACCAGTGGAGGGACGGGTCATTACACAAACTCAATCAACTTCTCGTCCAGGTGAAAGAGTGGTCGGAGGTCTATACGGCAAACTGTTAGTCGTTTGAAGAATAAAGATGTAATACGACACTTACTCAGCCGTTTAAGTCTGTTTGAGCGTGTTTTGTTAGTTTGCAGTTTATAATTATTTTCCAGTCCATAATCTTTATTCTATGTTATTTTAAATTTCAACTTTCTGGTGCAAGACATTACATATATCTTATAGTGTATTGTGTTTGAGGTAGGATCCAATGATATGGTTATATTGACATTATCATGATATGATGAGCCCATTTGTTCTACAAAACTCAAACGACAATGAATTTGAAACTAATTTTTTGGTGACATGTTCATTTTATAAACCTCTACGCTTCAACCAAAAATAAGGACAGTTCAAGATGTATAAGATTACCATGTACGGTTTTGAATATCAACCGTTGAAGATTAATTAAGAAATTAAAATTTGCGGAAGGTGAAGTTTCGTATTTCACGATGCTCTCATTTTCGGTAGAAATGTAAAGCATTATAAGAGGTACATGTCACCAAAAAATTAACTTCAAATTCATCGTCGTTTGGGTTTTTATATAAAAAATGATGTCACTATATCATGATAATATCATTATAACCATGTCATCGAATCCTTTCCCATTAGAATTTTTATCCCGAAGGACTCTTTTTCATTTTAAAAGACCCCAGCCCTTGCTCTTAACGGTATACTAATCACAGGGTTATTTTAGGAACAAGATGATTTAAAAAAAAATATGGAGAGGATTTCGTCAAAGGCCACTTGCCCACTTTATTTAGTTCAAAATTCAAAATAATACATACACGGGCCTATTAAGGGAGAGCCGTTGTTTAGCCGTTCTCCCAATTCAAAAAATCTCGTGGTGGGTCCACCTGTTTGCCTTTTTCCATTTTGTTTTATTTTGATATCGAATATTTAATTTCTAAAGTTCCAAAATGGACTTTCACGAGTAAAAACAAAATTTAATTTAGTTCGTTGGAGTGAAAACAAGATGATGAATATCATCTCCCATAAACATCTAACGGCTTCCGCTTGCTTATTTACCTTTTGAAAGCGTAAGGTCTATATTACATTTATATAGACCTATTAAAACAAGACTACCTTTTGAAAGCATAATGTCTATGAAAACAAGGCTATGTAATGTTTTACACAAACTTGGTTAAAAAGACCAAAATTAATAATTTTTGGGTGAAATGGACAGTTAGATTTTGATACTGTTTAAATGGACAAAAATGTAAAAATAGTCAGGATGTAACCAGTTTCATCGTGCCCATTTTCAAATATTTTTTCTTATTTTTAATTTACACAGGATGTATCCAGTTTCATGCTTACTAATTTTTTTAGCCATTTCACCCAAACTATTTTTTACTCGTCCATTTGAACCGTGATTTAAAAATATTTGGACAAATGACCAATTTTCCGATGTTTTATGAGGCTTGCGTCGTTCATGAAAAAAAAAAAGCGTAAGGTCTATATTACATTTCTGTTTATCAAAAGAAAAAAAGAAAAAAACCATGACTTTTGATTCTTCATCCAATCGATATCTGTAGTAAAAGTCTCTTAGATTTTTAGTGAAATAAAACACGTTAATAGGCAATCACGTTGTATTAAAATAAATAAATTATGGTCGTAACCTCAGGTTTAAGTTTTGTTAATCATGTGAACGTTTTGAGTCTTTGAACCTACATTCTACATGGTCTTCGCCTATTGGTCCATTATTATTAAAATTTAAAATACACAAAATTAATCAAAAAGACCAAAATCAACAATTCATAAGTGAAAAGGACATTTAAATTTTGATACTGTTTAAATGGACAAAAATGTAAAAATAGTCAGGATGTAAATAGTTTCATCCTACCCATTTTTAAATACTTTTTCTTATTTTTAATTTACATCAGGATGCATCCAGCTTCATCCTTGCTATTTTTAAGTTTAAGTCATGATGAATCCAGTTTCATCCTTGCTATTTTTTTGGTATCCATTTCACCCATAATAATTTTTACTCGTCCATTTGAACCATGTTTTAAAAATATTTGGACAAATGACCCATTTTTCGTTTAAAATAAGCATGCTCGCAGTTGTTTTACAATATCATGCATAAGAAAGTGGTTTTAAAACAAAAAAGAAAAAGATTTTAGGAAAGCTAAAATGTTCTGGGTGAAGCTGACTTCCGGTCCAAGAGACTGGACTTATTGTCAATGGAGGCTGAAATAGAAAATGGTTACGGGCAGTCTTAATCTTTTGTTTTCTACTTTTTTTTTTCTTTATGAGAAACACATCATTGCATTGACTTAAAAGAAAGTTATAAACATCAACCAAAGGTTCTTTTCTCAACAAACTGTCCGGAAAAGGGAGGAGAAGAAATCCAAATATCTTTCAAACTGAACTTTCTAGCCCGACGTGCAAGCCGGTCATCTAATTTGTTCTTAAGACGCTTAATATATACAACTTTGAAACTATTACAACTAGAAAAGGAAAACCAACACTCCTCTAAAAGATCATTGCAGCGCCAATCTACTGCACCATTGCCTTCATTAACAAAATCCACCAATTAAAGGCAATCACTAACAAACAGGACTTTAGAAAGATTCATCTTCAATGTCCAGGAAATAGCCAAAATTAGGGCAGTTGTCTCGGCACCAACAACACCTGAAATCAATCCAAAGTCCGCTCTAGATTGTTTTATTCTTCCTGCATTATCACAAAGAATAATACCAACACCCATATTAAAATTCTTGAAAGAGCCATCAACGAACATAATATGATCAACAGCCTGAATAGAAGTTTTAACATTCAATCTAATAGATTTTTTAGTCAAAGGAGGAGCAATGTAAGTGTTAATTAGTATTCTATCATCCATAATAACTCTGTCAAGATTTATCGAGACACTTAGTTACAATAGCTAAGTGTAACTAATTTCTAGACACACCTTAATTTCCATAAAAACTACATCACATCCATAAGATTCTATCATCCATAAAAACTACATCGCATCTTAATTTCCAGACACACCACATTACAATAGCTCCAATGCTTGGCCAATTTACAACATAAGGAGATATACCCAAGACTTTATCAAACCACCTCAGAAAAATATCTTCAATCCAATCATAATCAGTAACAACCAAATGTTGTAGAGATAGAGCAAACCAAATATGAGACGCAATAGGGCAAAGGAAAAACAAGTGCATAACAGATTCAACATCATTTCTACATAATGGGCAGCAGTCATCAACAACAGGATTGTAAAGCATAAGGATAGAATTTACTGGTAACATCTGTGCAAAAACTTCCCACATAAAGAATTTCTTCTTTGGAAGATAATCTAAAGACCAAAATTTTTTCCAAAAAGAAGCTTCTTCAACAGAACTAGACTCATTTATATAAATGTTGTAAGCTGTCTTAATAGTAAAAGAACCACTTTTTGTATGAGCCCACATAATATTATCTTTTTCATGAATATTAATTCTTCAAGACCTAATCTTTATAATATCATCAGGAGAAAACAAAGAACTTAGAATCCCATTATTCCAATTGTTATTCTGAACATCTATAAGCTCACTAACAAAAGTGCGATCATTAAAATTAGGATTAATCGAAACCGGTGGTGAATTATTAAAAAGTAACTAATTTGAAGAGCAGATTTTCGTAGAAGTACCATCATTAATCTTACTCACAATATTAGCTTTTAAGAAAACCAAACCTTTTAATATACCTTTCCTGATCCAAGAAGAACTATTAGCAGCTTTAAGACCCTGTTAGTAGCATAAGAGTTTTTAATACCTAGAACACCACTTAATTTGGACTTACCAATATCATTCCAAGACAAACATAAGCAGCTCGTCTTGGGTTTTTCTTTGACCACCAAAAAGTTCTCTGAATCGAATCAATTTTTGAAGTAATTTTTTTAGGGAATGGAAAACACGACATATGATAAACATCTAATCTAGAAAGAACATGCTTAGTGACAATGTTCTTCCATCACTATTTAGATTTGTTCTCTTACAATTACTCAATCTAGCATAGAACTTATCAATAAGAAACTGGAAAGGCTTAGTTTTATCCCCTTTAACAAATAAAGGAGTGCCAAGGTACTTTTCAGAACTACTCAGAAATTTAATTCCCAGAGTTTTTGAAAGTAACTTCACATGTTTATGATGCATCTTATTACTAGTGAAAAAAACAGATTTCTCAAAGTTGATAGCCTGACCCGAGGCCTCCGCGAAAGTGTTTATAATCTTCATAAGATTTCTAGCATAAGTGAAAGAAGCTTTTGAAAAAAGCATGCAGTCATCAGCGAAAAACAAATGAGAAATAGGGGGACTATTTTTCCTCAATTTGAAACCCTGAATGATTTTTTCATTCTCACCTTTCAACAAAATCTGAGACAAAGTTTCCATACAAATGATAAAGATATAAGGAGATAGGCAATCTCCCTACCTAATACCCCTAGTAGGAAAAAAACCTCTCTAGGCGAGCCATTAACTAAAACCGAATAAGACACCGTACTAATACATTGAAATATCACTTGGCACCAAACTTCCGAAAAACCAAGTTTTTTAAAAACTGAAAGTATAAAAGATCATTCTAGTCTATCAAAAGCTTCCGAAAGATCTAATTTGATGGCCATAAAACCATTTTTATTATTTTTTTTCTTCATAGTTTTAAAAGAATGCAAGATTTCGTGACTAATTATGATATTATCTTGAATCTGTCTATTTGCTATAAAGGCAGATTGAAAAGGAGAAATAAGTGAGTCAAGAAAAGGTTTTAATCGATTTGTTAAAATTTTTGAAATAAATTTATAAACAATATTTATTAAACTAATAAGTCTAATATCATTAGGAGAGGAAGGGTTAATTACCTTAGGAATAAGCGCAATGAAAGAATGGTTTAACTTCTTGAGAAGAAAATTATTGCGAAAGAAAGATTAAAAATGATTTATAACCTCAACAAAAACTTTCTCCTAATTATCTCTGAAAAACCAACAGGTCTCGGGGATTTCCAAGGAGCCATATTGTTAACAGTAGAGTGAATTTCTTCAATAGTAGGAATTGCTACTAAGTCGACATTCGTTTCTTTTGTAATAATTGGCTGAACGTCTTTGAGAACTTCTTCAATATCAGCATTACTTGGCAAGGAAAGAACAACATAAACCTCATAATTTAACAACATAAACCTCTCATCATAATTAAGAGATAAATGAGCAAAGGAAAGAACATATACAAAATGACTCAGACACCATCACTTAACCTTTTCGCAATTAGTACACTTAAAACACCCACGAAGAACACCTTTAGGAAGGCACGGCCTCGAAGCAAGATGGTGACAATAAAGAAAAAAAATATTCAGATAACAACAATCTGATTATAGTGAATTTCATAATGTGAAGGCCGGTTAGATTTTTCAAACTTTCAGTACAAGGATGAACCTGATGAGTTTGTCGATCTATAGATTCCTCATCTGAGCTATCACCTAATTTACTGTAGTGTACCCATGGACTGTACCTAAAAGATCTCTTAAGACTCAGACACTCATTTATACCCGCAGAGACCATATTACTCATCAAAACTTCACCTTTATCCATTTTCTCTAGAGTGACGGATGTAAGTAAGACAAAACCTGGTGGAGCCGACATATCAACTTTCTCTTCTTTGATAGAAATTCATTTGCATTCAACCCCCATCGATGTTGCACATTACAAGAAAGGTAAAATGTAAACTCTATATGTACAATGAGACCATAGAAGCAAAATGTATACTGACAAACCAAACTACAAACACTCACTATATGGTAATGCAGAAATAACGAGTATGTGAATGCATCCATCAAACTTTGTTGTGTCGTAGATCTTATCACAGTGTCTCTGGATAAGAAACAAAAGAAATGAGGTTTAAGAAGATTAAAAAATGAAAATCCCTGCATATCTTGCTATTGAGATGCAAATCAGAAGCCAATGTGTATGTATCGAAAGAAATCAATACCAATTTTTCAGGTCATTCATTAACTAACAAGTTAGTGTTTTCTCAGTTTTTAAAATGTTATGAGCTTAAAGTAAATGATTAATCTAACTTCTTGTTATAAAGTTCCCTCTCAAACCTCAACACTTATACATACTCATACTTCTCTTTATTTATACCATGTTCTATAATCCCCTTCCTACATGTAATCAGTTCTTGCGCATTAGATAATGGATGGTGATTTTCTGCTGTCGAGGTTATCAATGATCACATGGAAAACCAGGAAACACTGTATCATTGAGTCTAGATATTTCAGTACACTTTGAATTATTCCAAAACAATGACCGAGCATAACAACTACGTATACAAATCAAAGTAAAGCAAAACTAACTAGCTGCATAATGCAAGAATAACTAGTTCTAGTCCATGATAGACACATTTTTGTGTCCGATTTGTCTCGATTCTATATATTGTTAGGGCACATTTTTGTACTTATTATGGTGTTTTATTTATTTGTAGGTATTTTTGGCTAATAAACATTTTTAGAAAAAATTGGCTCAAAAGTTTTCGGAAAGCACCCGGAGGACATTTGCTATTCTGTCTCTCACTTTGGATAAGGGATAACCTAATTACTAAGGGGCATCCCATTTTCAGGCATCTGCTAATCGCACCCCTACTCTGGATAAGGGGCAACCATCTTCAACATTCAAAAACCAAAAAATTGGCGGGAAAATAGTGCAGTTAAAGAACAGTTTTGGTGATCGTGATTTGGAGGAGTTTGAGGTCGATTAAACCTCTGATTTTCATAGGATAGACTCCTTATGGGTCTAGAAATCTGATATGGGTGTTTAAATCGATTAGAATGGGCTCAAACGACGGATTTTTCTCACAACAAGAAAATATGGAAAGTCACGTGTGTGACCTGTTTTAGGGAATTTTAGAGTGATTAAAACGCTGTAAACCTTCCCAAATATTTGTATCTATCTAAGGAAGAGTTTAGAATAAAAAGGAAAGCTCAGAAACGCGTAGAAATCCTAAAACAAGAAATTGTCGCAACTTGGCCGTGAAGAGAAGGAAAGAGATTTGGGAGAGATTTAATCGGTATTTTTGATATAAATAGATGTCTTGGGTCATGTAGAAGGGGTGTAGAGAGTTTGGGAACCTAAGGAGAGCCAGAGAAGAGGAAATCAGAGCTTTACCAAACTCTGTTTCTGCTGCTGCTGCTGTTGAAGAAGAAGAACAACTGAAGAACATTGACCCTCGGTAGACAGTCGCAGAAAAGTGTCGCTGTTTAGCAGCTGAAGACATTAAGCTGTTCAGGGCAGTCTTATTTCAGGGCAGTCTTAAATCAGCGACAAAGAAACAGTTTTTCTGTAACAGTTCCATTGTAACAGCTGTTTTGCAACACCAATACACTGTTGCAAACAGTCCGTGTTATTACTTTTCACTCTTTTAATCATCTTTTGAGCAACAAACACATATTTTGAGATCATGATTAATATGAGGAGCTAAACCCCATTGCTGAGGCAATAGAGGAAGCTATTTTTCCAACAAAAAGTGGTATATTCTATTTTATCTTTTTATTTGCAATAATTATATGATTATTTGCCTTGAAATATTATTGAATATGATTTTTATTTGAGTGATTGTGATCTATTTTGATGGAGTATGCTCAGTTTTAAGACTTTTGATGCTTCATACTTGGTATTTACAATTATTACTTTTGAAAATCTACTTGTTGCAATATTTTAGAATCAAATTAAACAAGAAAATTGCATAAATATAAGTATTGGTTTAATCACTTTGAACTTGGAAAATAGTGGAATCTTAGCCTCAGTGTTTCTTTTAGTATTGATATCATCTTTGATTGAGTTGCTATAATTTTTAGTGAGTTTTCTATTTTAATATTAGGATTTAAGTCTAATTAATATCCTTCACAAGTCTGAGAATCGAACCACTTTTACCACTATCTACAAATCACATCAGTCCACCCAAAGGTTGAACAACAAAAAGTTGACCAAAAAGCAAAGATGGTCTAGCAGCCAAGGCCAAATCTAGATCAAAACTTTTCTTGAACATTATAACAAAAAGATTTAAAATACCCTTCATTCCTTGAATAAAAGGCTTAGCTAGCTTAAAGTCAGCAGAGTTAATGGTCCACACTCTATTCAAACTAGTATAACACGCACACACGATGCGCCTGCCGGTACATCCATTTCGTATTTTGTTGTCTTTGTGCGGTGGTCAACGACCAAAGTCAAAACTCGGTGCCAAGTAATAAAAATTCATTTAGTGTTAATGTACAAAAGTAATCACAACTAAACTCGAATTTCTCATTTAATAATTTTTCAATCAAAAATGTGTATTCGTAACTCGTATTTTTTTAAGATAGAAATACTTATATACAACATTTTTCGTGTATGTTCCTTTGGTGCCTTTAGTCACTAAAAAAGACACACGCGCGATTGCGAGTGTCATTCCCTTTCAAAGCTTAAGAAATGACTCGAAATCAAAATATGAGTTTAATTGGTTTGCTTACAGAATATTGTTAGCCATTAGGGATCATTTTATCTATAGTTTACGTAGTCTAGACGCAAGCCTGCGAATCCTTTCCAAAAAAAATTTCTTCGAATTTTTCATTTTTACTATATTTCAAATCTTCAATGGGCATTTCAATTTTGTTCTTGTTCTGTTCTATTTTTTCCTCAAAACTTTTCACTTCCAATCAAAAATATCTATCGATAACCATAAGTATTTCTCAAATTTTTGTTATGTATGATATCGTATTTGGTTTTAAACATGAGTAAACAACGTAAGAGATGAACAGACTCCATCTCACCCAAAGGCTGAATAATAAAAAGTTGACCAAAAAGCAAAGTTGGTCTAGCAGCCATGGCCAAATCCAGATCAGAACTTTTCTTGAACATTATAACAAAAAGATTTATAATGCCCTCCATTCCTTGGATAAAAGGCTTAGCTAGCTTAAAGTCAGCAGAGTTAATGGTCCACACTCTATTCAAATGATGCTTAATAGAAGTGGTAGTTACGATACTGATCACACATCAGACCTGCTAACCTAAAAGGAAACTCTTCCACATCTTCATCTAGATTTAGAACCCTCACATTATCTTCAGGCACAACCATAATCACTCAGAATTAAATTGAAATCAGACTTATGAGAAAACCACTGAGAATAAGAGCTTTCGATTTAACTAAAAGAACTAAAAGACTCATATAATATGAAGCAGCTATTCATGTAGTGGAAAAGAAGAAAAATAATTAAAGATACTTGCAGCCCAAATATTTTAGTCTTCTCTGAGTAGTCTGTATTTAGCTTACCCAAAAACCAAAACAGGACTCCACAGACCAACATACCATCAACAGAAATAATAGAACCAAGTTCTCTAATAGCTAAAAGTGCCAAGTGTCACAAGTATTCTGATCAATACTTCTCTCAAGATAGGTTGAAACAATAATATAATTAGAGATAATTAAAAAATATCCATTCTTAAATCTTCTAGTAATTATCCAATTTTAAAATTGCATTATTGAATTGAGAAAAACTTATATTATCAATTTCGAAAGACAAATCCTTAGAATTCTTCAAACAAAGCAAGCAATAAGAAGAACCTATAAGTCTAGAGAGCAGGCAATCATAAGCCTAAGCACAATCGAAGAGAAATAAAATCTCTTAATAATGCATCCAAGATGGTAGTCTAAGTTCATAAGTTTTGAAACCAATTCAACATAAACAAATCCCTACAAGAAGTAGGATCTCATAATGCTAAGAATAACATCGCCAAGAACAATCTTCAAAGATATATCAATCAAAACAATAAAGTAGCTTTGATAGGAACAATGAACTATACCCGGAAGAAACCTCTATAAACCAATTAAATCATTTATCACTTTGTTTAATCTCATGATGGTGAAACCCGAACCCTATGATGCCGCCTACCTGAACTCATAACCTAATCAGAAAAGAAAAATATAGAGTTAGAAATTGATGATAATAAGATTTACCAAAAAACACAGTTACTTAAAACAAAATCAATAAACAAATTTAAACTCAAAAGTAATTGATAAAAAGAGAAGGAATTAAGGAATTGGATTGATAAGACTAGACCATCAGAAGTTAGGGTTTTGAAAATCAAACATAAGAAAAGAAAACTTAAGGAAACTATTAAAACAATTAGATCATTGAGATGATAAGGATTAAGGAAAAATCAGATTAACAAAGAAGATGAACAAATCTAGAAAGAAAAATAGGAATTAATCGAAGAAGATGATGGAAAAAATTTGAGATTGACTGAGTCAACATCGCCTGACCAATTGCCCCATCTTTTGTTTTCTACTACCATTGTTACCAATGACAACCACCACGACACCACCATCGTCAAGTAAATTTCATAAACATGAAAAAAAAAGTAATTCCGTAGTTAGTTTGTAATTAGTGGAATCAACCAAATAACACATGTTACCAAGTGGGATTCATCAGGAGATTACTCAGATGTTGCCTAGGAGATTGATCACTTATTAAAGGACTGATATTTTCTATTCTACTAGGAGATTGATTACTTAATGAGGGAGGATCCATGGACACTCTTAGATGGACAAGGTCAGACAAGATTTGCGCCATTTTCTCCGCAAAATCCAAACAATTTTCTCCTCTTTAAGTGTAGTGTTTTGCTGATACTTTCCTCTTATAAGACTCTACATGATTCTTACAAAAAAAATGAACGCAATTCGAAATAGAAAAATACTACATTTTTTTGTAGGAATGTAGAGTCTTATAAGAGGAACATATCATCAAAACACTACACTTAAAGAGGAGAAAATCGTTTGGATTTTGCGGAGAAAATGGCGCAAATCTTGTCTGACCTTGTTCGTCTAAGAGTGTCCATGGATCCTACCTCTTACTTAATTTCCTAACTCGAATGAATTTCCATCACGGATTCTTGTAATTACTCACACGTGATCACTCACTTTTCTTATTTTTTCAATCGTTTTGATTCTCTACAGAGAAAATTGCTAAGAATCACAAATCTTTTATATCTATGATAAGAATAAATTAAACCATATAATTAAAGATCGGATGAAATAAGTTAAACCATATAATCTGGATCGAAACTCTTTGAGAAAAAGATCAAAGATTCGATGGAGAAGTAATTACCGGATCAGACGATTTTTTAAAAATTTTCGTTCCACCTATATTAAACCAAAATCAATATCGATCGACCATAGTCAGCTTTCCCCATAATCATTTTGGCTTTCCTTATAAAAAAATAAATAAATAAAAGAAAAAATGATTCTCTTAGCATTTTGTATAAGTTTACATTTCTTTGTTATGCATTGCTAAACTAAGCGTGTTTTGACCGGTAAAATAAATTCGATATCGACCAGTTTTGAACTTAGTTTTTTTCCCCCTTTTTTTGAATTAAAAAGGGTAAAATATTATTGATAAAATGGAAAATAGAAACAGTAGAGAAGCTCCTAGGCCAAACAAACGCACTCCAAACTACAACATACTGCAGTCACTACAACAGTTCAACCCACAAGGCAAAAGATATAAAACAAGCCAAGAAAAAAAAGACCAACCAATTAACCCTTTTTGGTTTGGTATTTTTGGCCTATCCCTAAACTTTCCTTGTCAGTATCCTTCATGCTTTCACATTTCAGCCTTACAAGCTCACGATGAGTTCTTTTGATGGCTTTTTCTTTTAGATAAGACAATCTCTCCAAATTTCCATCAGCACATTCTTAATCTTGTGAACCATATTTAACTATAACCTTTCCAACTATAGTCTTTTTCTTAGAAATCTCGCATTTCTCACTCCCAAGAGGAATATTAACAATAACACTCTTACAAATTCTCCTTCGTTTTATTGATAGGAAACCTTCTTTCATATGTGAAGTCACTGTAAACCATGAAAGGGTTCCTTTTAGGTGACCCCTTCTTGCAAACAATGTTTTTGTTAGCTTTAACTTCAGTCCATTCTGCCTGAGAAGAAACTGAATCCAAAACTATTGCATCTTGAAATACAACTGGAGATGTTATCGCCCCCTCGTATTTGTTATTGCCTCTGCATTTTTACAGCTCCAACACTCCGACCCTTGGAAACAAATTCTTCCATGATTGTTTCCTTTGGGGAAGACTTGCTTGCTTCTGAAACCCTATCGGCACTAACATTTACACTTAGCTTGTTAAGACCATTATCAACTTGTATATGATCCATTGGCTTGTTATTCCTTTCACTACTAATAGCAGAAGGTTGAGCAGCCTTGTCTGACACCATCTTACTACCACCACCCACATTAGCTTGAGATGAGGTTTTTGTCATGCTAAATCCAACATAGTTTGAAGGTCTCTTTGCAGGTGGAATATCATCATTCTTCTTTAGCCCCCCACTTACAATCTTTTCCATAGTCTTAGCTGTAGATTCAATGTTATCAGCAAGGCCAACCATTTCTACCACAGCGCCACTAAAAGTTTTCTCAATGTATTCGATCTGCAGTCTCTTCTTAGGAAACCATCTAGGTTTTGTTTTCTTTGAACATGCTGAAAAAGTGTGGGTATAACAACCACACCCAATAATTCATTCGGCAATCTGTATGGACAAACTCCAATATACTTCCGAGAGCACCAACTTAAAAGCGATCTCAATCAAGATATATATCAAAAAGCTCAATCTCAATTTCTCAAAACAATCTGAAATCAAACAGATAGAAATCTGTGAGCCTGATTGATATGAGAAATAACTTGGACGGTACCAAAGACCAATGCCCAAGTGCCAGTCAATTCGTATCCAACAATCAAGGTCGGATTTACCAATTGATTGAACTACACACAACCTGTGATTTTTCAATTACATAAAAATATAAATGCGAAAAAGAAATAACACAGACACCAGAATTTTTTTAACGAGGAAACCGCAAATGCAGAATACCCCGGGACCTAGTCCATATTGAAAACTACAATGTATTAAGCCTCTAAAGACACTAGCCTACTACAAGTTAACTTCAGACTTGAATGTAGTTGATCCCTAACCAAGTCTCACACCAATTAAGGTACAGTCGCGTTCCTTACGCCTATAGAACCACGTCGGATTCTGCGCACTTGATTCCCTTAGATGATATCACCACAACTAAGAGTTTCTACGACTCAAAGTCGAAGACTTATAAATAAACATGTCTCGCACATATATGTCTATTTTGGTAGATAAATCTGTCTCCCACAGAAGTACCTATGAAGTTTTGTTCCGTCTTATGATAAATCAAGGCGAACAGGAACCAATTGATACCACGGTCTTATACTTCCGAAGAGCAGCCTATAAATATTAATCACCTCATAATAACTTAACTATATGGTTGTAGAAAAAGTTATTACGGGATCACAAAGTCTGAGACGAAGAAATTTGTAACTACCTTTTATATTTTACCTATCGGATATAAATCTCGAGAAAATCTTAGAGAAGATAGTACTCAACACGATAGAACAAGTAAGATCAGAACACGCAGCTACAGAGAAAATAGTTGGGTCTGGCTTCACGAATCCCAAATAAAACCTTCAAGTCGTTAACCTAATATGGATTTGGAAAACCCCAAGTTAAAGGAGAATCGACTCTATTTTGCAACTAGGACACAAGAAAGTGTTGGTATTAGGTTTTCCAGTTGCTAGAGTTGTCCCTTATATATTCTTTCAAATCAGGGTTTGCTTATAGTCAAATCTAAGATAGCTTAGTAACAAAGCATTCATTATTCACCATTAAATGAAAACCTTATTTAAGATTCAAGCTAAGTATGCTTTAAAATAAAGCAATCAGTCTTCACCGTTAGATGGTCTTAGCTTGTTACACACAAATGAAATATACTTTCATTTAGATATGGGTAACCGTACCTAAACGTGCAAACTGATTTGGATAAGTAACAGTTAACCAAAGTTAGCCATATGAACACTTTTATCTTAACAAAATTCATCTAACACTTTTAGATCAAATATGATGATCAATCAATCATGAAACATAATCAAATGAATCTAATTTTGTTTCAAATATAGTTGTTCAATTTTTCACTATCTCATAGAAATATATATGAACAAATTGAAACAAAATCGGATTGATTCGTAATTGTACAAAGTACTTATATAAGAATCAATTCATGAACATTAATCAATGGTTTGCAAAGATTGCATTCCTTAATTCATAAATGTTTAATTCATGAGTATGAGAATCATATTTAACCGATTTTGAAACTTAAATCATTGTGTTCGCAAACCAAGTACGCAAACAACAGTTCAGGATCTTGGCCTGTCCAGCCGTTCACAAACCATGTACGCGAACAGCAGTCCCGGACCCAACTCAGGTATAACCGTTCGCATACTAGGCACGCAAACAAAGTTCCCGGACCTTTACAAGTAAAACCGTTCGCATACTAGGTATGCAAACAAGTTTCCCGTGAATCATAACAATATAGTTCGCATACTAGGTATGCATACGGTTTTGTATCCAGAAATGGTTAATTTTTCTAAACTCCCATTTCAATCATTGAAACTTCCTTAGAAGACGACAATAGATGTGTCACACAAACTATTAGCTTCAAGTAATTTTCAAGTGATCGAATGATCAATATGAAACTTTCCAAGTCGACATCAAATGATTGTCTCACACAAATCATGTAAGATGTTTCAAGGAAGTTTTCACATGATCATCTTTTGACTTAATATTTAGTTTCCAACAAGTAAATTGTTTCCAACTAAACTCGTCAAGAATAATGATGAACATAGTTAAAGCAAAAAGCTTCCAACACATATTTCGAGAAATAAATAACTGAGATAAACTCATCTCGAAATATCAAATTTGTATAATGTAAAATTCTATACAGTTATACGACTTAGTTTCATTAGAAGATATAATAGAATAGACTTCTAAGTGATAGATAAGTTTTAGTCTCCACGTACCTTTTTTGATAAAGTTCCTCCAATCTCTCCTCATTAGATCTCCGTCTTCATCGATAAACGCTGTTGTTTGAGGGTGAAAACGGTTTCTGCTGGTTTTGGTAAATTCATGTGTGTGGATGAGAAACGAATCTAAACCCTAAACAATGTACTGCACGGGAGTACTTTTGATTCGAGAGATCAATCTGTACAATCCTGTACTAAACCAAGAAATGGTCATTCCAGACTTGCTTCGTCACAAAGTGAAGGAGAAGGTTTGGTATTAGGGAGGGAGGTGAAGAAAGTGTTGAGACCAGAATCGTTGATACTGAAGGTGTGGTTGTTTATGACTTGTATCAGAAAGTAGAACTGGCTAGCAGAATGGAAAGCTACCAGGTGATTTCCGGATACTATGTTTTTCTCTGACCGAAACTTGTTGTCTGGTGGAAATAGGTGAAACCTATTTATACAAGTCGTAATAAAACGTACCCTGGCCTCGTAGGAAGTGGAAAACGATTGAGTGGTGGAAGAGTGGAGTAACGCGTAACATCAGGAAATATGCTTCCATAATGAAGGATCCGTTTACACCATTACTTCTTGCCATTACTAACCGCCCCGATTTATGACACTTTCTCGTAACGGGCGTGTTGCACACCGCACGCTGTAAACCGCCAGACCAATACCCTGATGAGTATCCCCCAGTTTGTGACATTTTTGATGTCTCGAGTGTTTTCGTGGAAAACATGTAGCACTTTGCTACGTGTGGCAAGTTAAAATCAAGAAGCTTGTCGTAGGAAAATAGCATGTGATGCTATTAGGCTCGTCTTGGCTGGGCGCCTAAAACTTGCCACAAGTCTGTCAGTTCGGTGGCAAACTTCGATGGCTGAGATCACATCTCATGAGGAAGGGTAGCCGTTGATTATGGCTACCTTGTGTTGGCGCATGATAATGACACAGTGGCGTTTTGGTGTATGACAGTGGCAGTGCGGCATGGCTAGCATGGATCGTGTATGCTAGTGGCACGGTGGTGCGAGTGGCGCCTGGCGTAGACATGGCCACTAGATTTAGGCGGCTGGTCGCCTAAAACTTGCAACAAGCCTGTGATAAACGCATTTATGTGTCTATTTTGTTCTCAATATTCTGTCTTGTTAGACTCGATTAAGTACTTATTGTGTTATTTTGTGTTTTTGTAGATGTTTTTAGAGAAATAAGCCTTTGCGAAGAAATGAGCTCGAAAAGTAGTGTTTTACGCCCCAGGATAATGTACCGGAAGCACCTCAGAAATGCACCGGAAGCGTCCCAGAAATGTACCGGAGGAACCCAGAAAAATTACTATTTCCCCTCCAAAATTACTATTTCCACCCCAATTGCTAAAGGGACACCCGTACATGATTAGGGGGAGGACACTTTTCTTCTCATAATTCAAATTTTGGAAAAGGCGGGAAATTTCTAAACAGTTCTGACAGAATTTTCGATCGTCAAAATGAAGGGGTTATGGGTCGATTCAATGGCTGAAATTTGGTATAGAGATGTGATATAGATTAAGGAACATAGTATGGGTGACATGATCGATCAAATTTGGCTGGAATTTTCGATATGATTCACACACCCAAAACAGAGCACGTGTACTGTAACACGAGCAAAATTGAAGTTCTTGTGTGCATGGGGGAGTTCTGCTGGCGTTGGAAGAGTGTTGAGGCGTGAATAAGTCGAATGGGAGCGTGCATGATCAAAGTTAACGCGTGCATGGGATTAAAAATGGAAATTTTCGTTATTATTGGCAACCGAGAATATTTGGATTAAATGGAGAATATATGCAATCAATGGTCGGATTTTTGGCTCCAATTCACTATAAATACAAGTCAAAACAGTTTGGAAAAGGTGTCGAGAGTGGGGAGGAGAAGAGAGGAAGCTGCAGAGGAAGAATCACCAATTCTCTCTGCTGCTGCTGCTGTTCGTGATGAAGATGAAGAACACGAAGAACAGACTTGAAAGAACCGTCGTTTATTGACAGTCGTAGTTACAACGCGCGACAACGACACTTCAACTATTTATCGTTCCTTTTGTAACGGTTGAACAGCGCCTTTGCAACAGTTATTTCTGTTGCGATTTTTCTGTTCAATTGTTTTACTCCCTTTAATCAACTTTTGAGCTTTATACATGTATTTTGAGATTATGATTAATATGAGGAGCTAAACCCAAACACTGAGGCGATGGAGGAAGCCTTATTTCACACTTGGGTAATTATATTTAATTCTTTTCATGACTTTTGCATTAATTTTAATTGAAATTATGATTTAAATTAATTAGTTGTGATTTGATTTGATGGGTCATGCTTAGCTTAGATGATTTGATGTCCCATGCTTAACATTTACAGCTAATATTTTGAGAATCTATCTTGGCAATAAATTAGAGTCGATATATTTAATATATTTTTCGAGCTATTATTGATAAAAGAATTATTATTTGAACCTTAAGAAATGAATTTGGCGGAATCCTAGTCCCAGTACCTCTCTACCAATTTGTCAATATTTTTGTATATAATTTTTATAAATCTAAAAATCCTTCACCTTCACAAGTCTTAGAGTCCGAACCATCCTTACCACTACTACTACAACCCACGAAAAATCTCAAATCATTTTGGCGCCGCCGACGCGGATTTGTGCTTAGGTAGAATTTTTAGGTTTTTATTATTTTTTTTACTATTATTTGTTCCTTTTTACGTTTCTTTTTGTGTCTTTGATTTACAGGTTCGAAGTGGAATACTAAGGACTTGGGAACAAAAAGCTTAAAGCTAAAAGCTAAAAGCTAAAAGAGAAAAAAAAAAGACATAATTTTTTTTTAGGATTTGTAAATAGGCTTTATTTTTCATAATTTTTGGACTTTTTATTTGGACTTTATTCTGGACAATTGGACTTTATTCTTTTTTTAACCCTACGGAAGGGTATTATTAAAAAAAAAAAAAAAAAAATTTATATAAACTGTGTGCAGGGAAGGACGACGATTACTATATCGTCTCGGCCCCTCGGGTTCGTACATGACATAGGAGTCGTGGCCCGAGTCGACTTCAACGGTTCATTCCCCGTCTGGTACGGGAGGTAAGTCCATCGAAACACTCGCGAATCTCCTGTCAGCGGGTTTACTGTATTCCTTAAGGTGATTCATTGATTGATGACGAATTTGGACTGTTTTTAAATTCCTAGTAAAGGGCAAGGCCTGGCCAATACAAGATAAGGGTTCGGATTTCATCACCGCTCCCTTCTTGCTCGCCTTAGGAAAACGAAACCTAACGCGAACCCAAGCTTTAAAATTTGGAATAGAACGAGACCGATAGGGTAACGAGCTTAATAGGAAACTCGTTCGAAAAATATTGGTTTCTTTTTAAGCACACTTTAAAGTTCATGATGGTTTCTGTGAGTTGAATGCGTGACTGCGCTGCCTTCTAATGCGGTGAGGCATTGGGTATCAAAGCTCTACTAAGCTTCCCTCGCCTCAATTCAACTTACATTAGCTCGGATTGATTCCAGAGGGGTGTGCTCAAATTGTAACGAATTCCTTTTCGAAGGAATAAAAGCTGGTC
This sequence comes from Papaver somniferum, assembly GCF_003573695.1. Classification (NCBI taxonomy): domain Eukaryota; kingdom Viridiplantae; phylum Streptophyta; class Magnoliopsida; order Ranunculales; family Papaveraceae; genus Papaver; species Papaver somniferum. Next base: position 104,838,909 of record NC_039365.1, on the reverse strand, counting down.
TAGAAAACAATCTAAGTGAAGCCATCATGCTTTTTGTTTGCTAGAAATCTTTAGGTTTGTTTTGGTAGAGTCGAGTCGGCCTTGTTTGTGGTTGTGTAGAATTCCCTTGCAATTAAGAATGTCGAACTGGTATGATAGAAGCCAATACAATGAGTATCGACCTGAATTTGAATATGGACATCATCAGTTTTATGACCATGGTGGGAATAGTAGTTGGGAACGCCAACCTTTTCAAGGTTATGGTTCATACCATGGTGAGCCCAATTACTATCCACACGCGAATTGGTCTTACGAGCAAGAAAATCAGGAACACTATAGTACTGGTTACTCGTTTTTGGAAACTAGTCCTGATTATGATATTTCTGAACCTGTTCCATCTCTAGAAGAGACCCAACAACGGATTGAAAGGACGTATAAATGTTTAGTTTCAATGAATAGTTCAAAAGAAGAGTGTACACGATATTCTGAGATGATAAACGAGAGTGGTGAACGTATAAGTGTTATGCTCAGTGAAATTCAGGCACGTCTAGAGGCAGAAAATGAACAGTTGGCTAATGCTTCTCGAAATAATCTAAATTTCCAAAATAGGGTTTTTAATTCTACCCTTGATATCAATAGTGAATATTTTCCTAATTTAGAGGACGAGGTTAGAATTGGTAACACCACTTGTTTTGATAAGGTTCGATCATTTTCATGTTATTATAGTGATGATTATGATGAGGATAGTATTGATGAAGAACATGAAATATGTAGGCATAGTGATCAGGAATTTGTTACTCCGATTGAGCTTTATAATGATAGTGTTGTTTCTAATACAAATCCAAATAATTTTAATAATTATTCACCTATTCAAAAGGATGTGGATTTGACTAGAGATACCACCGTCTTAGACGATGTAGTTCATGATCCTTTAGCCTGCAGTATGTTGGATAATCCATTATTTGATGTGCCTATCAGTGAATCGGAGGAGGTAACTATGATTAAAACCTTAGTTTATGAGCCTTTCTCTGATAATCCTTTATATGATTGTGATGATGGTTTAGAGGAAAGAGTTTACCCTGAGAATACTGTTTTAGAATCTAGCGATTTAGAAACACTAGTCTTAGAAGATGATAAACTCGTAGAAATGAGTGAGGATGAACCCAACTTAGAAGAATCTATTGACCATTTCCAGGAATCTGATGACCTAGAAGTTGTGACTAGTCTTTCTAGAGACACAGAAAACTCTAAGTTTGGGGGTGATTATCATTCTACGTGTGCTTTAACTCTTAGAAAGTACCCTCCTGTAGGACTTGAAATTTGTGCCTCAACCATCTTAAAAGATTATCTTCGTACACGTTTTCCTGAACCTAATGATGTCCAGAAAGAAGCTCAGTTGTTAGAAACCCATCCTCTGGTTGATGTGGTTAACCCAGGCTATGATACCAAGATTGACTTTGTTTTCCCACCAAAAACTTTTCAACCAATTGTGGGAACTTTTGATTTTAAGATGTGTCGGTTATTAAGTTTTGAGACTAAACCTAATCACTTTAGGATATTAGGGTCGACACATTTTCTTAAGGAAGACCACCTCTTTCATTGTGGTCAAGTATGTAAGTCATATCTGATTGACTTAGAGGATCCACAATTATTTAGGTTATTACTTTGTGATTCTAAGTTCGTATTTGAGTTTTTACAGACTCTAAGACCTAGTGATTCGGATCCCATCTGTGAAGAAACGCAGCCAATGAAAATATTCTATTTAGACCCTTTCATAGAACCTGAACCTGAACCGCAATTAGCGATAGTTTTCAGGAAACTAGGTAAGGGCATGCTTTTCTTGTCCATTTTCTTGGTTCACTGCAGTTTCCTATGGTCAGCTCTATTTGGTTTTGAAGACCCACAGTTATTTCGACTGTTACTTTATGGTTCGAGTTGACCAATCCTTTTCTAAGTCTGGCTGAAGACTTTAAACTTAGCACTTCTTGTGAGGTAACCCAATCTCATGCAACACGGTAATATCCTTCCTTAACTCTTTTGCTTCAAGTAATAACCGTTTCTCCTTGTTCATGCTTTTAATTTCATCTTTAGAACATTGAGGACAATGTTAGATTTAAGTTTGGGGGTATGGGATAAACTTTTTTTTAGTTGCAATTAGTAAACTCCAGAGCCTAGAAATTTATGCCTATTAAGGTTTGCACTAACCAATCTAAGTGGAAGGGAACATCTTGGTTGTAGGAGTTGAGGAACCAATCTGATTAGATGGAAACATCTATAGAGTCTATTCATAAAAGCACATAGCTCAGGTGTTAGAAATAACATGATAGTTGCACCATATCTCGTTGAGTCCTTTTCATTTATTTTTTTATTTTTCATTTTAAACTATGTTTCTCTAAGTGATTAGGTGGGGCACACGATTCAAGTTGTTACCACTGCTAGGGTGAATTAGAGTGACTGAGTTACTAAAAAAAAAGACCAGACTAGTTAGACCAATCGGAATAAGTATTAACACTTGGATAGAAATATGCGTGTGTTCTCCCTGTTTCCGTCGCCTAAGCAAGCGTGGAATGCAGGACCCGTGGGAACTATCGTGTAATCTGCTGACAAGAAGCATGCGCTTGGATCAAAAAGATCTATTCATGACGTTAAGTTAAAAAAAAAAAGGTTATTGTTCTGTGTACTCAACTGCTGGTTCCCTTGTATTTGCCAGTTTGTTGATCTAGATTTAAGTTATTGACCACTGGTTCCCTTGTATATGCCAGTTGTATTGATATTAGTCAGACCGGTATCTCAGTCCATTAGGATAGGTTCATTCTGGAAGTGGCCTTCAGACAGATATGTGAAACATCGATCATTTGGTTAACATCAAAACCATCTACATTTTTCTATTTCCATCTTCTTTTTCTATCCATATGATTAGTTTGACTCCGAATATGATGTCCATAGTGCAACTATCTGAGTAGAGCTCTGTCACTTTATATGAATTTTAGTATGCTTGAGTGCAAACTCGTGTACAACAATTGGAATTTCGCATCAGGGTACTTCCTTCTATAGTCAATGATTGTATGCCAACCAAGGAGATTCTTTAGTGCCTTCCAAGGTTCGTTGTAGATAGTTAGGGTCTGGAGTAAAGGTTTTGTGGGTACACCTCTGGTAAACCCTCCGGAGACAACACTCCGTCACTAGGGACACCTAGTGAGTTAGGATTTTATTTTTGCTCGAGGACTAGCAAATAATAAATCTGGGGGTATTTGATAGACGCATTTGTGTGTCTATTTTGTTCTCAATATTCTGTATTGTTAGACTCGATTAAGTACTTATTGTGTTATTTTGTGTTTTTGTAGATGTTTTTAGAGAAATAAGCCTTTGCGGCGAAATGAGCTCGAAAAGTAGTGTTTTACACTCCAGGATAATGTACCGGAGGCACCTCAGAAATGCACCGGAAGCGTCCCAGAAATGTACCGGAGGAACCCAGAAAAATTACTATTTCCACCCCAAAATTACTATTTCCACCCCAATTGCTAAAGGGACACCCGTACAGGATTAGGGGGAGGACCCTTTTCTTCTCATAATTCAAATTTTTGAAAAAGGCGGGAAATTTCTAAACAGTTGTGACAGAATTTCGATCGTCAAAATGAAGGGGTTATGGGTCGATTCAATGGCTGAAATTTGGTATAGAGATGTGATATAGGTTAAGGAACATAGTATGGGTGACATGATCGATCAAATTTGGCTGGAATTTTCGGTATGATTCACACACCCAAAATAGAGCACGTGTACTGTAACACGAGCAAAATTGAAGTTCTTGTGTGCATGGGGGAGTTCTGCTGGCGTTGGAAGAGTGTTGAGGCGTGAATAAGTCGAATGGGAGCGTGCATGATCAAAGTTAACGCGTGCATGGGATTAAAAATGGAAATTTTCGTTATTATTGGCAGCCGAGAATATTTGGATTAAATGGAGAATATATGTAATCAATGGTCGGATTTTTGGCTCCAATTCACTATAAATACAAGGCAAAACAGTTTGGAAAAGGTGTCGAGAGTGGGGAGGAGAAGAGAGGAAGCTGCAGAGGAAGAATCACCAATTCTCTCTGCTGCTGCTGCTGCTGCTGTTCGTGATGAAGATGAAGAACACGAAGAACAGACTTGCAAGAACCGTCGTTTATTGACAGTCGTAGTTACAACGCGCGACAACGACACTTCAGCTATTTATCGTTCCTTTTGTAACGGTTGAACAACGCCTTTGCAACAGTTATTTCTGTTGCGATTTTTCTGTTCAATTGTTTTACTCCCTTTAATCAACTTTTGAGCTTTATACATGTATTTTGAGATTATGATTAATATGAGGAGCTAAACCCCAACACTGGGGCGATGGAGGAAGCCTTATTTTACACTTGGGTAATTATATTTAATTCTTTTCATGACTTTTGCATTAATTTTAATTGAAATTATGATTTAAATTAATTAGTTGTGATTTGATTTGATGGGTCATGCTTAGCTTAGATGATTTGATGTCCCATGCTTAACATTTACACCTAATATTTTGAGAATCTATCTTGGCAATAAATTAGAGTCGATATATTTAATGTATTTTTCGAGCTATTATTGATAAAAGAATTATTATTTGAACCTTAAGAAATGAATTTGGCGGAATCCTAGTCTCAGTACCTCTCTACCAATTTGTCAATATTTTTGTATATAATTTTTATAAATCTAAAAATCCTTCACATTCACAAGTCTTAGAGTTCGAACCATCCTTACCACTACTACTACAACCCACGAAAAATCTCAAATCAGCCTGCCATCTTGGTGGCGAACTTGGATGGCTGAGATTGCATCTCATGAGGAAGGGTAGTCGTTGATTATGGTTGCCTTCTGTTGGCGCCTGATAGTGGCACAATGGCGCCTTTAGTGCATGACAGCGACATTGCGGTATGACCGGCATAGTTCGTGCATGCCAGTGGCACGGTGGAATGGCTGGCATAGTTTGTGCATGCCAGCGGCACGATGGTGCAAGTGGCACCTGGCGTAGCCATGGCCACTGAAATTTTGGCACGTTGGTGTTAAACTCAAACATAGTGTGGCAACATCATTTTCAATAGCCACATTGATCCCCATGTTCCGTGGAACATTGTTTGGCTCGGTTGGCGCGACAACTTTGCCTAAATTAGGGTTTGGCATGTCGAAACCCTATTAGCATATATGGCATGTAGCATGCGGTAGGAGGCAAAGGCATGGTATTTTATACAAACGATGCCAGAGTCATGCCGGAGGAGCCATAGGCAGGCCACCATGTAGAAACAACCACATGATCGAATATTTCCACGGGTGGCTATGGTGTGGCGCCTTTTTTAGGATTTCCTAAGTCCGTACGGCTTGTGGCATGTTGCGGGCCCGAAGTGGCATAGTTTTGTGACACGATAGAAATTAGGGTTTCTTCCATCGCCACTAGAGCATGGCCGCGCCTAGGGTTTAGGCTAGCCAAATTGAAGTCCGTTGTGAAGCTGGTCACGCACGAAGAGTGGGTTGGCAAGCTTTGGCATGTTGTCGCTGTAAATGGCGCGTTTGGCATGTCGTTTGGCATGTGCGCATGGCATGCTTGTTTTTGCATGTTCGGCATGCCGTTAGCATGTTGAAACGGTTTTGGAAATCCAACTTAGTATGGAGACCTCTTGACATAATTTTCACCTCTTTAGGTCCGCGTGGCAGGTTTAGTGCGACCTGATTGGTCAATGAAAGTAGGGGGCCGGCCAAGCACGGGCGTGGATATCCTTTTGGTGCGTGTGGTAGGTTCAATGCGACCTGATTGGTCGATAAAGGAATAAGGTCCGGTTGAGTATCATGGGGCGTGGCCAAGCGGCGCTAGCTAGCCTATGGCGTGGCCACGCTTCCTTTTATTGCTGCTCCTACCCCGCGGCTCTGTTCTTCATTGTATTCTGATTTTGGGTAGGACCCTGCTCCTACTAATCTACAGCGGATTAATTTCTTAGTTGTTTAAGCATAGTGTCGACCGACAGGGTCTAATATACTGCGCAGGGAGCAAAAACCATAACTTTGTAAATTAGTCAGGTTCATGAGTTTTGTGAGTTGTCACAAAATTGATTGAATTCTATGTGCTGGAACAAAATTCCTTATTTACAGAGTGCAGTGTGCTTTCTGACTGAGTATTTTGTGCAAGGGCCTTAATTTTGGTACTTGGAAATCCGTGCTACTCTGCTGCGAGTGAACACAAATCCGTCATGCCATACCGATATTAAGGGTTCTGCCGGGGAACATAGCACAAGAAAGGTACTCAGTGAGTCCTATATTAATAAGCAATATAGGTGAGGTGCCGAAATTTACAGAGCATCTTGGGTAGTTTCTACACGCGCCAGTCTATTTAAATTTCATGTAAACATATTGAACGACTCAATAAGTTCGCCAGTGGAGAGGTTGACACTCATGGATTTGCTTCCTTACAGAGTGACGTCACATCAGATGCAAGGTTTTAAAATTTTAACCCTAAGCTAAAAACCACCATCAACATTAAGTCCCCTGCTTAGCTCGTAACAGTGGTGTTTGAGGTGAAAACAACTTCTGCTGATTTCGGTAATTTCGTGTGTGGGTGAGAAACGAGTCTAAACCATAAATAATATACTGTATGGGAGTACTTTATATTCGAGATATCAATCTGTATAAATCCGGCCTAAACCAAGAAATAGCCGTTCTAGACTTGCTTCGGTCACAAAGTGAAGGAGAAGGGTTGGTCTTATGGAGGGAAGCAAAGAGAGTGTTGAGACCAGAATATTTGATTTATGGAAGAGTGGTTGTTTTACGACTTGTATCAGAAAGTGAAACGTTAGCAATGTAGGAAGCTAACAGGTGATTTCTGAGTATTGTATTCTCCTGACCAAAAACCTGTTTTTTGGTGGAAATAGGTGAGACCTATTTATACAAGTCGCAACGAAACGTACCTTGGTCTCGTAAGAAGTGGAAATGGTTGAGTAAATGGAAGAAAGCGGTAACGGGTAACGCATGGAATTGATGTTTCCATAATGAAGGAAACGTTTCACCATTACTTCTTGTATTTACTAACCGCCTCACTCTTATGACACTTTTCTGTAACGGGCGTAGTGTACGCCGCACGCTGTAAACCGCCAGACCAATACCCTGATGAGCATCCCCCAGTTTGTGACATGTTTTGATGGCTCAAGTGTTCTGTGTAGCATGTTGCTATTGTTTGACAAGTTGAGCTTGGGAGGCTTGCCGTATCGGTGGTAACCTTCGACGGTCGAGATTTTGCATCTTGAGAGGAAGGTTATCCGTTGATTGTGGTTACCTTCCGTTGGTATCCAGTGGCGTGGCCACGGTGCTGGCATGGCTTTCGCATGCTCTTGGCGTGGCTAATTAGGGTTTGGTGCCGTGACCATAAAATTGGCATAGCTAAGTGTGCGCCATGGCCAAAGAGTTGGCAGCGTAGCCAAAGGTTTCTACAAGTCGTTTGGTTTAGTGGAGAGCTTGTACGGCTGAGATTTGCATCTCAGAAAGAAGGATAGCCGTTGATTGTTGCAACCTTCCATTTGGTAGCCAGTGACATGGAGGCATGGCTTTGGCGTGGCCAAATTAGGGTTTTGGCACCGTGGCCAAGAGTTGGCACCGTAGCCAAGAGATTTCCACAAGTCGTTTGGTGGCAAGTTTGTACGGTTGATATTTGCATCTCAGAGGGGAAGGTAGCCGTTGATTGTTGCAACCCTCCGTTTGGTAGCCAGCGGCATGGAGGCATGGCCGGCATGGCTTTGGCGTGTCCAAATTAGGGATTTGGCACCGTGGCCAAGAGTTGGCACCGTAGCCAAGAGATTGCCACAAGTCGTTTGGTGGAAAGTTTGTACGGCTGAGATTTGCATCCCAGAGGGAAGGGTAGCCGTTGATTGTTGCAACCCTCCATTTGGCAGCCAGCGGCATGGAGGCATGGCCGGCGTGGCTTTGGCATGGTTTAGGCACGACCAAGCTAGGATTTTGGCATAGTTTTAGGCGCGACCAAAATTAGGGTTTTGGCATAGTTTAGGCGTGACCAAAATTAGGGCTTGGAATTGGGCCAAAAGTTGCCACGCGTTTGGTGGCGAACTTGGACGGCTGAGATTTGCATCTAAGAAAGAAGGGTGGTTGTTGATTGTTGCAACCCTTCATTTGGAAGCCAGCGGCATGAAGGCATGGACGACATGGCTTTGGCGTGGTTTAGGCGCGACCAAGCTAGGATTTTGGCATAGTTTTAGGCGCGGCCAAAATTAGGGTTTGTCATAGTTTAGGCGCGACCAAAATAAGGGCTTGGCATTGGGCCAAAAGTTGCCACGCGTTTGGTGGCGAATTTGGACGGCTAAGATTTGCATCTCAGAAGGAAGGGTGGACGTTGATTGTTACAAATCTTCGTTTGGAAGCCAGCGGCATGGAGGCATGGACGGCATGGATTTGGTGCGGAGGTGTGGCTGGCATGGCATGCCATTGTCACTATGGTGCGGCTGACATGCATTCCATTGGCACGGTGGTGCGGCTGACATGCATTTCATTGGCACGGTGGTGCGTCTGACATGGTTGGCATGCCTTTGGCGCGGATATGTGGCTGGCATGGCATGCCATTGGCACGGTGGTGCGGCTGGCATGGTTGGCATGCCTTTGGCGCGGATATGTGGCTGAGATGGCATGCCATTGGCACGGGGGTGCAGCTGGCATGGTTGGCATGCCTTTGACATGGAGATATGGCTGGCATGGCATTCCATTGGCACGGTGGTGCGACTGGCATGGTTGGCATGCCTTTGGCGTGGAGATATGGCTATTAGGGTTTAGCGTGTCGAAACCCTAGTTTAAAATATGTGGCACGCGTGATTTGCACGTTTGGCTAGCATGCGCGAATGGCATGTGCAGATATGATGCCAGTCAGTACCGAGGGCTATGCCGTGGAGCATGTCATATAAAAAAGGTACCCCGGTAATTTTACGCATACATGTTGAATGGTTCAGTAAATGTTCTAGTGGCGACATTATTACTCGAGTGTGACGTCACTGTTTGACTAAGGTTTTACGGTTTTAACCCTAAGCTAAAAACCACCATCAACATTAAGTCCCATGCTTAGCTCGAAACATGGGCCTTCTTGCGAGGTAAGCATGAGATGGTGATAGACGAGGACAAAATTGAAATGGCAAGTCATGAAGAGATGGTCAGGAAGATCCGGCTAACCTTTTTCGGGAGGTAAAGAGAATCCACAACTCTTGCGTTGCCGTCTTTGCGTAAATTCGGCTCGGCCATGGTATGTTGGCATCAGTGTTGCATATTTGGCTAGTGGTCGACATAAGCGGCATTGCAATTTGGTCCGTGAGACGATGCTCTGGTTAGCCATATAAAGGTGAACAGTGCTGCTGGCTAAGGAGCGGAGTGGCAGAGATGGCCGCTGGCTGGCACGCAGGCAGTTAGCGTCATCTTGGCTTGGAGCCGCTGGCATCGTGTGGCTTGGAATGGAGCCGATGGAGCTGGATACTGTCTTCGGTCTGCGGAATGGTGGGAACTGGTTTTGGAAATTCGGCTACCAAACGGTGGTGATGGCGCTGGAACTTAGGCTACCAAACAGTGGTGATGGCGCCTGGCAAGTTGGTCTAAATTATGGTTTGGCATGCTGAAACCTAATTAGCGCCTCTTACTAAAATTGTTGTAGAATTCTCGTACGAACTCGGATTTTGACGGTCCGACCCTCCATTTCGATCGGAAAAGAATTTCCTACCTCCCCACTTGGGAATATTTATGTTTCGATCTTGTTTAGGAGGTGAAAAGAGTCCGAAAGTAAAACTCAGGGAGAATTCAGGAGGGATGTTACGGGCCCGTGGAACGATGAAAACTGTCTTCAATTCCGTGGAAGGATGACGACTGGCTTCAGTTCCGTGGAAGGGTGACGACTGGCTTCAGTTCCGTGGAATTGTGGAGAATGGCTTCAGTTACGTGGAAGGATGACGACTGGCTTCAGTTCCGTGGAAGGGTGACGACTGGCTTCAGTTCCGTGGAATGATGTCAATTTTGTCTAAATTAGGGTTTGTCATGTCGAAACCCTAATTAGCGCCTTTACTAGAATCGTTGTAGAATTCTCGTACGAACTCGGATTTTGACGGTCCGCCCCTCCATTTCGATTGGTAAATAATTTCCTATCTCCTTACGCGGGAATATTTAGGTTTTGAGCTCGTTTAGGAGGTGAAAACAGCCCGACAGTAAAACTCAGGAAATATTTAGGAGGGATGTTGCGGGCCCGAGGTGGCATAGTCGCGCCCAGTCATCTATTACAGTTCATGGAGCAAGAAATAATCTTTATTCAGTTTAAACTCTAGAAACTCCGTCCGCATGAAAAGAGGCATCGACCCTCTTCCGTTTTCTGTTGCTCGTCTGGATCTGTGCTTTTGTCTGCGGTGTCTCTCCAGTGGATTGCAAAATTTACCAAACTTCATTGCATTCTTGGGATGGATGGATGACATATATGCTCGACAACGATCATGTCAGGGCTAACCTTGGAGATTGTGGTTGCGTTGTCGGTCCATCCTTGACTTTAGGTTGTTCAGTGTCTGGACCTTCTGATCGCGATGATGATATGCTGTGGATGATTGTATGGTAAAAATCTTCTGAATCCACATAATGAAATAGATGATTCGGGAGACATTCTGTTGCCGATGTGCTGCTATCAAGTCTTCAAGGACTTTGTTCCAAGAGACATCCTTCGAACCAGCTTCTGAATCTTGGATTATCGTATGGAATGGGATGCGATGAGCAGTCCCCAGTTATATTTCTGTTAGATCCGATGGCATGGCCGAATATGTGAATGTATCTTTGTGGCGTGCTTTTGGAGTCTTCGATGCACATGTACGGCTTCATGTTGAGAAATTCCTGCGGCTCGTAAAACTTCGGCCGTGATGATGTTGAAATCAGAAATAACCAGGTTGAGGGGGGTGAAAGCGTTTCATGCTGGTAGTACCCATGTATAGCACTTGCATCGCCTTGAATCCATGTCCATGGTATTTTATACAAGCTTATTGTACTCTTCTGGATGTAACGCTGGGATGCTCAGGATATCACATGGACGAAATATTCTGGATAGCAAAGAGGTAGATATGAGAGAGTTATGTTGTTTATCGTGGTTCCCTCTGTTTCTTCAAGAAAATATTTCAGCCGCGTCTCTGGAGTTATCTCATGAGTCTTTAATGATCGTCAGGATGGACTGCGATGAGCAGTCCCCAGTCGCATTTTTCTTTAGTTTCTGAATCTGTTTTCGTATGAGCAGGCTTGGGATCCACCACGGCCTCGTAAAGTGTTGAAGATGTCTTCTAGACAGAGAGGTGATGATATTCTTGCGCTACACCCTTGAAGGGTAGATGACCTTGTTGTGGCTATGGCCTTTTGGTTGACTGTGTCTTCTGAGCTTTGACAGTGAAGGTATTCTGTGTAGATCTTTGTAGTGATTTCTTTTGCGGTGGAGCTCTGGATGGTATCGGCAAATAAGCATCAACAATTCTTGGTAGCAGATGTAATCAGAAGAGACTACATTGTCGTGGGAACAAAGTAGGTTGGCTGGAATTATATGGGTATCCATGGAAGTAAAAGGATTGACTGGATTCATAAGCGAGCAAACTTTCCATGATCACGAGTTTTGCGGGATGGATCAAAAGGTGTCCATGAGTACGAAGATTGGCTGGCTGCGATCATGATCCTTGACATGGGTAGTGTGGTGACACGACCCTTTACAGGAAGGAGTGGCGGCCACGGTACGATCTTTGGCATGAGGGAGCGGCGTTGAAGCGGCTTTGGCTTTTGGAGAGGACGTTTAAACTTAAGGAGCTAAACGCTGAAGCTCCGGCTTCGGATCCTGGAGCAGCTTATGGAGAGAACGATGAAACAGAGCGGCTGCCGGAGCGAACGTTGAAGCGGAGCCGCTGCTGGAGGACGTTGAAATGGAGCCTCTGCTGGAGGACGTTGAAGCGGAGCGGCTGCTGGAGAGAACGTTAAAGCGGAGCCGGTGCTAGAGGACGTTGAAGTGGAGCCGCTGCTAGAGGACGTTGAAGCGGAGCGACTGCTGGAGCGAACGTTGAAGCGGAGCCGCTGCTGAAGGACGTTGAAGCGGAGCGGCTGCGTCAATCAGCATGCTGTCAAACTGGACACCCATCAAGCGAATAGTGGTTAGGAGTCCCCAGTTCCATCTATCAATCGTGCTTTCCAGGAGAGGTTAGGGTTTGGGAACGACTTCCTTGGATGGAAACATCTGCTTTCCCGATGCAGTGCGGTTGAGGGATGCAAATATGTATTGATGCTACACCTTGGAGAAACATAGAATCTCACATAAATGTTTCATCATAGACTGCACGATTTTGTGGACGAAGTCCCCAGAAATCATGTAGCTCCTGACGGGAAGAGGGTCTCTGTGAACTCAGGAGGGTTGCTGATTTCCTTTGCCTCGATTTTGGAGAAGTCATTCCTGATCTTTACGTGTGATGAAATTGGATTGCTGATTCCCTTTTACTGTGTATTCAAGAGAAAAACGAGCCTCTTCATCTATAAACGCACGTCCTACTGAAGTGCCTGCGCCGGATGTTAAAAGTATTCCTTTTCAGCTTCATCTTGGGTTGACGTGACTCTTATGGTGGCCACTCCGTCAGTGTCTTAAGGAAATAGGTATCTCTTTCTGAGTTATAGACACGTCTGTCTGAGCCTTACGAGAACCTTTTGTCTTTCCATCAAATTATCAGTGGTAAAAGGAGGTCGGCTTCTTCCGGCTCCTCCAATCTCTTTCCCTAATGGTGGAGTAGCATCGGCTCTGGTGACGGTTGGAGCTGTCATACTTGAAGAAACATTGGGGTGGCGGAAGCGGCTCTGGTTCTGGTGATCGTAGGTGTATCGTGGAGAGATGGCGCGGTTTTGATCACGGAGTGCTGGAGCGATGACGCTGTTTCGAAGGGTGAGGATGCCGCTGCTTTGGCTGGTTATGGAGCGGAGAAGATGGCGCTGGACTTTGGATGGATGTGGAGCGAAAAGATGGCGCTGAAAGGGTGCTAGATGTTAGCGCTAAAAAGGATGCAAGCTGCTGGTGCTGAAAAGATGCAAGTTGTTATCGCTGGAAGGATACAAGCTGCTGGAGCTGGAAGGATGCAAGATGTTGGCGCTGTCTAGGAGTGGAGGGGACGAGGATATGGCACCGACTAGGATGCGGAGATGGTGTCGGGTGAAGCGTGGAGATGGCGATGGCGGTTTCTTGGCGCTAGCTTGGGCACGGCCTGTTGGCGCCATGGAGCGTTACTAGCGGGCCAGGTTTCCTCTTCCCATGTGTAACCAAAAATAGGAAACCTTCCTCCATTCGAGCTCCAAAAACATCATGCCTATAAAAGGTGCTACCCATCTTCTTTATCCCGTATCATCAGTTTTATTCCCTCGTCTTGGATCTAGTAGCAACACAACGAGCATACTCCAGGTATGTATTCCAGCATTCCTCCTTTAACTTGTTCTTCCATCTTGGTGCAAACCCTAGCCATAGGTTTGTCCGCCGTAGTTTTATGGGTGACGCCATCCTGACCGCGATAAGTCCCCAGTCACTCCTCGTCGTGTGATAACTGATAACTGAGACATTGATTCCCGAGCGGATTGTTTGCTTCTACCATCTTGATATCGGAATTTAAAGTTGAAACTGAAAATTGAAAATCGATATTGCAACCGAGAGATTGATCTCCCACTGTGGTCGCCAATTGTTTGAGGGTGAAAACAGTTTCTGCTGATTTCGGTAATTTCGTGTGTGGGTGAGAAACGAGTCTAAACCATAAAAAATGTACTACACAGGAGTACTTTAGATTCGAGAGATCAATCTGTACAAATCCGGCCTAAACCAAGAAATGACCGTTCCAGACTTGCTTCGGTCATAAAGTGAAGGAGAAGGGTTGGTCTTAGGGAGGGAAGCAAAGAGATTGTTAAGACAAGAATAGTTGATTTCTCGAAGAGTGGTTGTTTTACGACTTGTATCAGAAAGTGAAAATTTAGCAATGTGGGAAGCTAACAGGTGATTTCTGAATGTTGTATTCTCCTGACTAAAAATCTGTTTTTTGGTGGAAATAGGTGAGACCTTTTTATACAAGTCGCAATGAAACGTACCCTGGTCTCCTAAGAAGTGGAAACGGTTGAGAAAATGGAAGAAAGCGGTAACGGGTAACGCCTGGAATTGATGATTCCTTAATGAAGGAAACGTGTCACCATTACTTCTTGTATTTACTAACCGCCTCACTCTTATGACACTTTCTTGTAACGGGCATAGTGTACGCCGCACGCTGTAAACCGCCAGACCAGTACCCTGATGAGCATCCCCCAGTTTGTGACATGTTTTGATGTCTCAAGTGTCTTGTGTAGCATGTTGCTATTATTTGGAAAGTTGAGATTGGGAGGCTTGCCGTCTCGGTATTGACCTTCGACGGTCGAGATTTTGCATCTTGAGAGGAAGGTTAGCCGTTGATTGTGGTTACCTTCCGTTGGTAGCTAACGGCGTGGCCACGGTGCTGGCATGGCTTGCGCATGCTCTTGGCGTGGATAATTAGGGTTTGGTGCCGTGACCATAGAATTGGCATAGCTAAGTGTGCGCCGTGGCCAAATAGTTGGTAGCGTATCCAAAGATTGCCACAAGTCGTTTGGTTTAGTGGCGATCTTATAGGCTGAGATTTGCATCTCAGAAGGAAGGATAGCCGTTGATTGTTGCAACCTTCCGTTTGGCAACCAGCGGCATGGAGGCATGACCGGCATGGCTTTGGCGTGGCCAAAGTAGGGCTTTGGCACCGTGGCCAAATTAGGGTTTTGGCACCGCGGCCAAGAGTTGGCACCGTAGCCAAGAGATTTCCACAATTCGTTTGGTGGCAAGTTTGTACGGCTGAGATTTGCATCTCAGAGGGAAGGGTAGCCGTTGATTGTTGCAACCCTCCGTTTGGCAGCCAGCGGTATGGAGGCATGACCGACATGGCTTTGGCGTGGCCAAATTAGGGTTTTGGCACCGTGGCCAAAAGTTGGCACCATAGCCGAGAGATTGCCACAAGTCGTTTGGTGGCAAGTTTGTACGGCTGAGATTTGCATCTCAGAGGGAAGGGTAGCCGTTGATTGTTGCAACCCTCCATTTGGAGGCCAGTGGGATGGAGGCATGGCCTGCGTGGCTTTGGCATGGTTTAGGCGCGACCAAGCTAGGATTTTGGGATAGTTTTAGGCGCGTCCAAAATTAGGGTTTTGGCATAGTTTAGGTGCGGCCAAAATTAGGGCTTGGCATTGGGCCAAAAGTTGCCACGCGTTTGGTGGCGAACTTGGACGGATGATATTTGCATCTCAGAAGGAAGGGTGGTCGTTGATTGTTGCAACCCTTCGTTTGGCAGCCAGCGGCATGGAGGCATGGACGGCATGGCTTTGGCGTGGTTTAGGCGCGACCAAGCTAGGATTGTTGCATAGTTTTAGGCGCAGCCAAAATTAGGGTTTTGGCATAGTTTAGGCGCGACCAAAATTAGGGATTGGCATTGGGCCAAAAGTTGCCACATGTTTGGTGGCGAATTTGGACGGCTGAGATTTGCATCTCAGAAGGAAGGGTGGTTGTTGATTGTTACAACCCTTCGTTTGGCAGCCAGCGACATGGAGGCATGGCCTGCATGGCTTTGGTGCGGAGGTGTGGTTGGCATGGAATGCCATTGGCACTATGGTGTGGCTGGCATGATTGATATGACTTTGGCGCGGAGATGTGGCTTGCATTGCATGCCATTGGCACGGTGGTGCGGCTGGCATGGTTGGCATGCCTTTGGCGCGGAGATGTGGCTGGCATGGCATGCCATTGGCAGGGTGGTGCGGCTGGCATGGTTGGTATTCCTTTGGTGCGGATATTTGGCTGGCATGGCATGCCATTGGCACGGTGGTGTGGCTGGCATGGTTGGTGGCCTTTGGCGCGGAGATGTTGCTGGCATGGCATGCCATTGGCACGGCGGTGCGGCTGGCATGGTTGGCATGCCTTTGGTGCGGAGATATGGTTATTAGGGTTTAGCGTGTCGAAACCCTAGTTTAAAATATGTAGCACGCGTGATTGGCACGTTTGGATAGCATGCGCGGCTGGCATGTGCAGAGATGATGCCAGCCAGTACCGAGGGCTCTGCCGTGGAGCATGGCATATAAAAAAGGTACCCCGAAAATTTTACGCAGACATGTTGAATGGTTCAATGAATGTGCTAGTGGCGACATTATTACTCAAGTATGACGTCATTGTTTGACTAAGGTTTTACGATTTTAATCTTAAGCTAAAAACCACCATCAGCAAGTGGCATTGTTGCGGGGTAAGCATGAGATGGTGACAGACAAGGATAAAATCGAAACAACAAGTCATGAAGAGATTGGCAGGAAGATTTGGCTAACCTTTGTTAGGGGGCATGAAGAATCTGTGATCTTTGCATTGGCGGATTTGCATGAATTCGGCTTGGCCATAAGGGGTTGGCGTCAGCGCTGCAACTTTGGATACTGATCAGCAGAGGTGGCACTGCAACTTGGTCCCCGGAACGGGCATTGTCTGGCTACGGAAAGGTGGATGGCGCTGCTTTGGCTACGGAGTGCTGGAGCCATGGCAATGTTTCGAATGGCAAGGATGGCGCTACTTTGGATGGTTGTGGAGCGGAGAAGATGGCACTGGACTTTGGCTGGTTGTGAAGCAGAAAGATGGTGCTGGACTTTGGCTGGCTGTGGAGCGAAAAGATGGCGCTGGCTAGGTCACGGAATGGCAGGGATGGCTGCTGACCTGGATGCCAAACCCTAATTATCCCGTATAGACAGGTATCTAATCCAGCTGGTATCCCGCGTTCGGAGCCTTAATACATGGCTGGTAAAAGGGTTTTATTTCTCATGCTTCATCAATCTGCTCAATATAAAGGGCGATCTTGAACCTTTCGTTCATATAGATCATCATAGAATTTCTTCCATACTCTTCCCAGGTACCGTCTCGTGTCTCTTCTCCTAGTTCTCCATTTTGTCTTCTTCATCATGTAGATTTCCGATGCATACATAGTGTAATTTTTATTTTTTTTAGCATATAATAGGATCTTCCAGCGATGACCGTACCTCTGACTCTTCGGAGAATATTTTTGAAGTCGACAAACCCAATTTTTCTTCACATGAGGAGGTATTAGAAAAAATTGATTCTTTGTTCCGTGACGCTGGCGAGATTATACAAGGCATGTCCCTCACCCATCTACACATCGTGCGGGTACATGTTCAGGATTTCATGGCTTCGATGGACATGGAGGAAAAGTGGAGACATGATTAAGCATCCCAGCGCGTCGGGAAGTCTCAATGTTATGAAGTTTCTCCGCAAACCAGCGCCAGGGCTGAGTGATTTGCCTCTCGAGTGAAACGGCGAAGGACTGAATCCAGGAAACTTCTAGGTGAGAGCCAGTTTAATTACCCTGTCCATAATGGTATCGTAATCCTTGATCCCGATGTGTACGGGCCGGAGCATCCTGGAGTGGATGTCGAAACTGCTGTTAGGGAAGTCGGAGCGTCTGCTGAGGATGCCGTCAAGACAGATGGGGATGTGGTGGAAACATATGTTGAAGCCATTGTAGAATCTATGGAAACATATGCCGGGATCGCTGCTGAAACGAATTCTGGATGGGATGTTAAAGTTGTTGCTGAAACGGCTTCTGGATGGGATGCTGAAACGGCTTCTGGATAGGATGTTGAAGCTGCTGCTGAAGCGGCTTCTGGATGGAATGTTTGCTATCAGAGAGGGTGCTGGGGCAAGTGTTTGAAAAAGCTATGATGGAGGCGTCATTGCTTGTCATTGACGACTAGTTTTTTTTTTCTTTTCACTTTTGCTATTTCTTCTTGGCGTGTAGCCGGTTTTGATGCTTTCAGGGATTTATTTTTATTTTCTCGTTTATATGACGGAGCTAGGGCTTCGCTAAGTAATATTCTTTCATTCAACTTTTTTAGTTTCACATCTTGAATAAATGAACAAAACTTTGAACTGAAAAGAATCTGAAACCCCTCTTGCGAAAATAAGTTCCTCGATTCTCTTAGACCATCCAGCAAAAGGAAAGACATCGTACGCAAATAGTGTGGATGGAATTGCCAGGCGTGCTGGCCGGCATGTTGTTTTCACAGCTAACACCTCTGAGTGCCGGCACCATCCATAACGACCCAAAACAGGTGAAATGATAATAATGTTTAGAGGTTTGACCGACCTGTTTCTCGGGTCGCCCTTGTAGTATCAGAGTTGTCGTACGCCACGAGAAACAGAAGAGCGTCAGATGAGACTTGAAGCTAGATATCCTTGAAGAAGATATCTGTTCCGCCACTTGATGATTATATTTCTTGCATATTCTCTTCTTCGGTGTTTTCGAATAAGGTATTTCTTGTAGGGTTTGACTTTTCTGGTTTCGATTTGATGGACAATGGTTTTTATGAGGGTTTGGATTTAATCGGTGTTTTTCTCTTGAAATAATCCAGGAAAGATTATTTTTGAAAGGAAGATGCTTTTAATTAAAATTGAAACCCTAGCCATGAATGCAAGCAGTGCAATCACTTTGGGAGGAATTACAAATATTGAATGAAAGAGAAATTGCTGAAAGAAATACTAAGGAGAATTTTGAGGCAAGAGGCGGTGTAACACTTTCAAGTTTTAAAGGGTTTGAGCCACCGGGCATGTATTATTGCACCTTCCAACTTGTCGGCATTGATGAGCTTGCAGTAGCCTCCTGAAATGACTTTTGCTACTAGGTAGGGTTCGTCTGCGGGCTTGGACGAAGGAGGCTGAGCGGAAATTTTCACCACCATATATCCGACCTGGAAAGGGTTTTGAGGCTGCGTGGCTTCTTGATCTCCGGATCCATTATTCTCGGCTAGGACATCCTCCAGATTTTTGACAAAACACTTGAAAGGCCCGGAAACCCATTCACATCTCTTAGTGGCTCCCGGGTTAAGGATTAGATCGAATCCCCAAGTCCGGATGAGAGGAGAAGTGGCTGATTACAAAAAGGGTTGTTCAATATAACTTACTTGTGCTCGGAATCTGTGGACGAACGTCGACAGGTTCTCTCCAGGTAGTTGGGTTACATTGGCAAGTTGTTGATACAACAACCGATAATCTCTAGGACTGGATGGCTTGTTGGAAATTCTTTAAGGTATGGACAACGACAAAGGGGACACTATCAACTTTGCTTTATTTCCATGTACCTACGAGCGCCCCAGAATTATGTCATATTTTAGGCATTCTTTGACAATGTGGAATTTTCCCCGTGTTAGAGCATCTCCCACTTTGATTTCGAGGTTAATGTAGCCGTACGTATTCATTGCTTCCCCTTCCGAATTCTTGACCATGATTGGATAGTGAGTAGCCTCCTGTTTTGAAATTCCTGCGGCTCTCAGGGTCTTGATGGTAACGATGTTGAAGTCAGAGGATGCATCGATCAACGTGCTATCAAACTCAGTATTCTTCAAGAAAGCTGTGGTGAGCAGTCCCCATTTGCATTTTCCATCACATCTTCCTAAGAGAGCTTGGGATTCTGGCGTGGCCTCTGTAATAGGAAAAAGTCGCTTGCCCGATACAACACGATTAAAGGATGCAAATATATCTTGACGCTGTGCCTTGGAGAAATATAGGATTTCGCACACATGTTGCATGATGGATTGCACGGTTTCGTGAACAGAGTACCCAGGGAGCATGCAACTCCTGACTGGAAGTGGATCTCTGTGAACTTCCTCGTTTCCCAGTTGAAGTTCCCTTGCCTCCACCTTTCTTTGAAGATATGCTTTAATCTAATGCAGTCACTGGTCGGGTGATGGATAAACCTGTGGTAGCGGCAATACTTGGGATTTGCCATTTCCTTCTCGGTTGGTAGGCGCCTGATATGAGGCAGTTTGATGGCGTCATCTTGGATCCATGCCTCCAGGAGTTCGATTACTTCCTCGATTGGGAACGGGAAATCTAAGGTATTTTCTCCGGCTTCTTGGTGTCACGCAGGAGCTATGGCTGCAGTCTTCCGCAGTGGAGCCGCCTGACGTGCTGGCGCTGCGCGCTTGGATTGTTGTTCTGCCGCTGGAGCCTTCCCTTTTCCTCCTTCCTCTACCACGCTCACAGAGGGGCCAGTGTTATATTGCTTGTTGATGAGGCGTATATTTCCTCGAGTTTCGCGTGTGTCTTCACCTTTTGCTGGCCTGGTCCTTTCCAACAATGCTGGTGCTATTGTGGCCGACCGTTTAAAAGCCTCATGAAGTTCAGAGAATGTATGGAATCGTAGATTCTCTAGTAAGGCGCAATAGATGGGAACCATTCCATTGATGCAAGAATCCACCAATTGTTGTTCGGTCACGTTTGGGTCGTGAAAATCCAGCGCTTGAATTCTGAACCTTTTGACAAAATCATTTGGATGTTCATTGTTTCGTTAGAACATCCTTCCTAAATCTGAGAAGGTAATTTGCTCAGACACAAAGAAGTACTTCGTCTAGAAAGATGTAACCATGTCAAACCAGTTGGAGATGCTGTTTGGTGCAATGCTGTTGTACCATGTTTATGCTCTTTCGGTAAGTGACTTCGAAAACTCTCTCAAACGAAAAACATGATTGTATTCTTGCTCGCCCAAGGATTCCGAAAATCGGGAGATATGTTCACGCGCATTACCGTTACCGTCATACAGGGAGAATTGAGGGGAAGAGTACCCCCTCGGAAGAGATTTTTTTTGTACTTCACGAGGTTACGGGGGTTGATGATGATGCATGCCTGCAGAATCGCTTTTGTCTCGGTTTCGAAGGAATCGTTCCAAATCTTCTCGTGTGACTAAATTGGATGGTTGATTCCTCTCCGCTGGAGCTTCTGAACGAGTCTCTTCATCTGTAAAAGTATGCCCTGCTGAGGTATCGGCGCCAGGGGACCTGAGTTCTACTATCTTGAGACCGGGGTTGAAAAATGAAATTGGAAATTGGAAATTGATATTGTAACCGAGAGATTAATCTCCCACTGTGGTCGTAAATTGTTTGAGGGTGAAAACGGTTTCTGCTGGTTTTGGTAAATTCATGTGTGTGGATGAGAAACGAGTGTAAACCCTAAACAATGTACTGCATGGGAGTACTTTGGATTCAAGAGATCAATCTGTACAATCCTGGCCTAAACCAAGAAATGGTCATTCGAGACTTGCTTCGGTCACAAAGTGAAGGAGAAGGGTTGGTCTTAGGGAGGGAGGCGAAGAAAGTGTTGAGACCAGAATCGTTGATCCTGAAGGTGTGGTTGTTTATGACTTGTATCAGAAAGTAGAACTGGCTAGCAGAATGGAAAGATACCATGTGATTTCCGGATACTATGTTGTTCTCCGACCGAAACTTGTTGTCTGGTGGAAATAGGTGAAACCTATTTATACAAGTCGTAATAAAACATACCCTGGCCTCGTAGGAAGTGGAAAACGATTGAGTGGTGGAAGAGTGGAGTAACGTGTAACGTCAGGAATTATGCTTCCATAATGAAGGATCCGTTTACACCATTACTTCTTGCCATTACTAACCGCCCCGATTTATGACACTTTCTTGTAACGGGCGTATTGCACGCCGCACGCTGTAAACCGCCAGACCAATACCCTGATGAGTATCCCCCAATTTGTGACATGTTTGATGTCTCGAGTGTTTTCGTGGAAAACATGTAGCACTTTCCTACATGTGGAAAGTTAAAATCAAAAGGCTTTCCGTAAGAAAATATCATGTAATGCTATTAGGCTCGTCTTGGCTGGTCTCCTAAAACTTGCCACAAGTCTGTCAGTTCGGTGGCAAACTTTGATGGCTGAGATCACATCTCATGAGGAAGGGTAGCCGTTGATTATGGCTACCTTGTGTTGGCGCCTGATAATGGCACAATGGCATTTTGGTGTATGCCAGTGGCAGTGCGACATGGCTCGTGCATTCTAGTGGCACGGTGGTGCGAGTGGCGCCTGGCATAGCCATGACCACTAGATTTAGGCGGATGGTCGCCCAAAACTTGCCACAAGCCTTCCATCTTGGTGGAAAACTTGGATGGATGAGATTGCATCTCATGAGGAAGGGTAGCCGTTGATTATGGCTACCTTTTGCTGGCGCCTGATAGTGGCACAATGGCGCCTTTAGTACATGCCAGCGGCATTGCGGCATGGATGGCATAGTTCGTGCATGCCAATGGCACAATGAAATGGCTGGCATAGTTTTTGCATGCCAGTGGCACGATGGTGCAAGTGGCGCCTGGCGTATCCATGGCCACTGAAATTTTGGCATGTTGGTGTTAGACTCAAACGTGGTGTGGCAACATCAGTTTCAATGGCCATATTGATCCCCATGTTCTGTGGAACATTGTTTGGCTCGGTTAGCGCGAAAACTTTGCCTAAATTAGGGTTTGGCATGTCGAAATCCTAATTAGCATATATGGCATGTAGCATGCGGTAGGAGTCCATGTCATGGTATTTTATACAAACGATTCCAGAGTCATGCCAGAGGAGCCATAGGCAGGCCACCATGTAGAAACAACCACATGATCGAATATTTCCGTAGGTGGCTATGGTGTGGCGTCTTTTTTTAGGGTTTCCTAAGTCCGTACGACTTTTGTCATGTTGCGGGCCCTAGGTGGCTTAGTTTTGTGCCACGATTAGAAATTAGGATTTCTTCCACCGCCACTAGAGCATGGCCGCCCCTAGGGTTTAGGCTAGCCAAATTAAAGTCCATTGTGAAGCTGGTCACGCACGGAGAGTGGGTTGGAAAGTTTTGGCATGTTGTCGCAGTAAGTGGCGCGTTTGGCATGTGCGTTTGGCATGCCGTTTGGCATGTGCGCCTGACATGCTTGTTTTGGCATGTTCGGTATGTCGTTAGCATGTTGGCACGGTTTTGGAAAGCCAGATTAGTATGGCGACCTCTTGACATAATTTCCACCTCTTTTGGTGCCCGTGGCAGGTTTAATGCGACCTGATTGGTCAATCAAAGTAGGGGGCCGGACAAGCACGGGTGCGGCTACCCTTTTGGTGCGCGTGGCAGGTTTAATGCGACCTGATTGGTCGATAAAGGAATAAGGGTCCGTTGAGTAGCATGGGGCGTGGCCAAGCGGCGCTGGCTAGCCTATGGCGTGTCCACGCTCCCTTTTATTGTTTCTCCTACCCCGTAGCTCCGTTATTCTTTGTATTATGATTTTGGGTAGGACCTTGCTCCTACTAATCCATAGCGTATTAATTGCTTAGTTGTTTAAGCATAGTCTCCACCGACGGGGTCTAATATACTGCGCAGGGCGCAAAAACCATAACTTTGTAAATTAGTCAGGTTCATGAGTTTTGTGAGTTATCACAAAATAGATTGAATTCTATGTGCTGGCACAAAATACCTTATTTACAGAGTGCAGTGCACTTTCTGACTGAGTATTTTGTGCAAGGGCCTTAATTTTGGTACTTGGAAATCCGTGCTACTCTGCTGCGAGTGAACACAAATCCGTCATGCCATACCGATATTAAGGGTTCTGCCGGGGAACATAGCACATGAAAGTTACTCAGTGAGTCATATATTAATAAGCAATATACGCGAGGCGCCGAAATTTATAGAGCATCCGGGGTAGTTGCTACACGCGCCAGTCTGAATAAATTTCATGTAAACATATTGAACGGCTCAATAAGTGCGCCAGCGGAGAGGTTGACACTCATGGATTCGCTTCCTTACAGAGTGACGTCACATCAGATGCAAGGTTTTACAATTTTAACCCTAAACTAAAAACCACCATCAACAGCTGTGTAGTCTAAATCTTAACTACACATTATATCTTAACCCGAAACATAGCTCTAAGTAGACTAGAATTTGATCAACTAAACTTGACAAACAAGCTTGAGATAGTAACGCTTGCGAGTTCGACTGAGCAGTTCTCTAACACATGCTTTTGAAGAATGGGCAAAAACCATATAAAAATCACATTTTGGAGGCTTCCGCCGATACTATACTGGAAGTTCTAGAGAAACTTTTCCATAAATCAAAAGAGGGATGCTAGCAGGGTAGGAAAACTTTAGATCAATTTCAATACAAACCCTGGCATAAGCTAGTCTATCTTGGTTAATTGTACAATCATCAACAGAAAGGGGTTTTCCTAAATAACTTGCAACCAAACCTAAACCCTCATCATCATAAACCAAATTGGTACAAATTTTATCATTGAAATTGAATTTTCAAGAAGTTGAGTCCATGTTCTCAAAGTAAATAACTTACATGTTATGACAATGGAACCTGTTTCTAGAACTAGCTTCCTATCTTCTTCATCCTTGAAATCAAAAATGAAAGAAGTATTATTGCAAAGTTTGATGGATACCTTGAAAATACGGGGGTCTAACAACCACACCCAACAATTCGTTTGGAAATATGAGAGGACTTACTCCAATACACTTTCTAAAGAATCAACTAGACAGTCAGACTCAATCTAGAATAAAGTATATTTAAGAATGTAATATCTCTAACTCTTAATTCAATCTGCAATCAGAAAATAGAAATCTGCGAGCCCGATTGAATATAAGAGGAGTAAATTTGAACGGTACCAAAGACCAATGTTCAAGTGTCAATCAATATAAATCAACAACCAAAGGTTGGATATTCTAAATGAGTAATCTAACGCACAACTTGTGATATTTCAATTATATAAAAAAATATAATGCGGAAAAGAAATAACACAGACACCAGAATTTTGTTAACGAGGAAACCGCAAATGCAGAAAAATCCCGGGACCTAGTCCAGTTTGAACACCACGTTGTATTAAGCCGCTACAGACACTAGCCTACTACTAATTAACTTCGGACTGGGCTGTAGTTGAACCCTAATCAATCTCACACTGATTCAAGGTACAGTTGCGCTCCTTACGTCTCTGATCCCAGAAGGATACTACGCACTTGATTCCCTTAGATGATATCATCCACAACCAAGAGTTGATACGACTCAAAGTCGAAGACTTGATAAACAAATCTGTCTCACACAGAAAACTCTATAGGATTGAATAAATCTGTCTCCCGCAGAAATACCCAAGAGTTTTTGTTCCGTTTTTTGATAAATCAAGGTGAACATGAACCAATTGATAAAACAGACTTATATTCCCGAAGAACAGCTCAGTATTATCAATCACCTCACAATAATCTAAATCGTATGATGTCGAAACTAGATATTGTGGAATCACAAACAATGAGACGAATGATGTTTGTGATTACTTTTATATCTTGCCTATCGGAGAAATAAATCTCAAGCCAATTTTACAATTGTACTCGTACGATAGAAACAACAAGATCAGATCACACAACTACAAGAGAATTAGTATCGGTCTGGCTTCACAATCCCAATGAAGTCTTCAAGTCGTTAACCTACAGGGTCTCGAGAAGAAACCTAAGGTTAAAGGAGAATCAACTCTAGCTATACAACTAGTATCACACAGAAGGTGTGGGGATTAGGTTTCCCAGTTGTTAGAGTTCTCTTTTATATAGTTTTCAAATCAGGGTTTGCAATACAAGTTACCTTGGTAACAAAGCATTCAATATTCACCGTTAGATGAAAACCTGATTCAATCAAGCTAATATCTTTCAACCGTTAGATTGTTACACACAAATGAAATGTACCCTCATTTAGGTTTATGTAACCGTACCAAAACGTGTACCCTCATGTCGGCTCAACAATTAGTTAACCGAGGTTAGCCATATGTTTACTCTCATATTAACCTTATTCATCTTATCCATAACTAGATCAAAATAACTCAAATTAAACTAGTTAAAGAGTTGTTCAATTGCATAGAAGAACAAAATTGAAACTAAATAGGTTTGATTCACTTGAATCAATCATGAACATTATAGCCACGGTTTGCAGAGATTGCATTCCTTAAGATTTAAATGTTTAAGTTCATGAACATACCGATTTGACAAAATAACCAGCTTAAGTATGCGTGCGGGTATGCATACTTAAGCAACCGGATTTGAGTTTGTTAAGTTTCCAAACTCAGCAGAAATTCCCAGTTCGAAAACTTCTGCCATACGCATACTTAAGGTGACTAGTTTAGGAGTTTGTAATTCCCAAACTCAACAGATATTTTCGGTTCGAAAACTCCCTCTAGTATGCATACGGGTACGTATACTTAAGGTGACTAGTTTAGGAATTTGTAATTCCTAAACACAACAGATATTTCCGGTTCGAAAACCTCTACTAGTATGCGTACGGGTACGCATACTTATGTTGTCTCCTTCACCAATTTTGTATACACACATATGCATACACTTGGTTCCCGGTTTATGGATTTACACACTAATGTGAGAGCACACTATATATGCTTATATCCAAAGATGGTTATCTCATCAACTCTTAATTTCAATTATTGAAACTTTCTTAGAGGACGTTATATAGTTGTTGTTCACAAAATATTTTTCGTCAAAGTGATTTTCAAGTTATTGAAATTATCATAATGAAACATTCCAAGGTAACACCAAATGATTGTATCACACAAACCATGTTAGATGTACATCGACATTTTTCATATGATCTTATTCGAACTTTCATCACGAATGTAAGATGAACATGGCTAAAGCGAAAGCTTGCCAACACATATTTCGAGAAATATATAAGCGAGATAAACTCAGCTCGAAATCTCAAATGTGTATAATAGAAAAGTGGGAATGTTATATATACCACTACTTTTAAGAAACCTTCAGAAATACCCTTTATACTTATAATAATACCCCTCCCTCCTCAAAGGAGTTATTAATTCCAAATTCACCCTCCCCAAATAATAAATTGGATCTGAGATTGTTTATTTCATTTTCACTTTTCTTCTCCTCTCCTCCTGTTTCAACCACTTCTGCTACTACCACCACCATATCTACCGCCGCCATCGCTACCACTACCATTAAAACCAGCACCATCTTCTGCGATATGATCATATTTTGTTATGTTTCAGATCCTATAAAACTCTGTCACTACCATCATGTTCTTCTCCGATGGAAAAGTTTCTCTTCTTTGATTATGATGAATATTTGATTAAGATTTTGGAGTTTGAGAGAGATTAAGGTTTTCAATTATGCATTCTATTTCTCTGTTTTAATTTTTGGTGGTGGCAGTGGTGGTGACGATGGTTGAATTGATAAATCTAGGGTTAGGGGTTCGAGCTACTGGTGGTGGTGTGGTAACTAGTTGCGATTTTGATTTTTGTTGGATACTTTGAACATACAGTCTTGTCAATTTGATTGCTCGATCTAAAAAAGTGATTAACATTATTATGGTGTTTTTAGACTTGAAGATATTGATATTGAAGGAGGTGGTGGCAGTGATGATGGTGGAGAAGGATTATTTGAAACTATGTGGAAATATCGAATGTAAGATCAAACACAAAGTAATTTAGGGTTCCTCGAATCTAACTTCAATTCCTCGGGTACTATTAAAAGCTCAAGGAGTAATAACGATGATGTGGTGGTGGTGGTGGCGGCGACGGTGGAGGAGGTATTTCTGTTTTTGTTTTCAGATTTCAGATTAGGGGTTTTTAATTACTTTGAAGAAAAAAATGCTTGATTGAGTTTAGTGTTTTATTCATGTATATGTTAACTTTAGAAACCTTAATTTGCCTGCTCATATGAAAAGTGACTTGATTTTTGGACTAATAATAAGAAATTAAATGGGATTCAAAATTAAGCATGATCTAGATATTCCGTAGATGTTGACATTTTTCTGGTTCCTTGATATAGGTAAGAATTTATTTATGAAAGCACTTCTGTTGGATATGTAATATAGAAATTGAATTTATTTAAGAAGTTTTCATGAAGTCTTACTAGTGCTGGGTAAGCACAGGATGCTTCTCACTACCATTGTGTGCTTAGGAACTCATTTCTTTGTTTCCTAGAGGTGGTTAAAGGGGGTGGTCAAAACAAGATATGAATTTCCCTAATGAATTTTCTTGATTTATCAGGGAATGCAAAATGGTATAGATGGTTAATTGGTAATAATGGTGTATGTTGGTGGTTGTTACCCCTGGGTGAATTTGTGGCGTGCAAATGTATATGTCGATGGGTTCATATTTCATATAGCTAATGATGTATTGATCTTTTACTTTGTTGCACATTTTATATTAGAGTAATGTGTAATTTTAATAGCAACACTTAAGAGTTTTTCTGAGTGCTTATGTTAACTTCGTTACCACAAAAAGCATAATTTAATATCATTTGGTGCACTATCCCATGATGTAAGAATAAAATGATGTTTACATTTTCCTCTGTGAAGAAAATTATGAATCTGTGTGACCATACTAACTTTAGCCACTCTTACACATTCACAAATGCCAGGGACTATAAATGCTGACATAGTTGTAGAACTGGTATTTGTAATGAATATTTCTTGTTTTATGCACGCAAAATGTTACAGAACTGGTATATGTATCTGTAATGACAAATTCTTTTTTTTATGCATGCAAAATACTCAATACTGCAACATTTCTTTTGTCTTTACAGGTGTATATAGCTGCATTGATGTTCCCCTCTAGTCACTATGGTGGGAACTGATTCAGGAGTCGCTGGTCAGGGAATTACTGATTCCCTGACACCACTATTATTGATTCCCTGACACCACTATGAAGTGCTCAAACACTATTCCCAAGAACATCATGGAGTTGAGAAGGATAGCTAACCAGTTTATATTAAGATTCTCTTCCATATTCTTTCAGGTATTCTCTATCTTGATGCATTTTTTGACCCTTGAGTCTATCTGGCCAAGAACATACATACATCCATTTTAGCTTGGGATTAACAATAGTTTAACTTTATCTAGTTTCCTCAATTCCGTTCTTGGACTCTAGATTTTGGGGACAACTTGAGAAAGTTGCTTTCACTTTTGGAGGCAACTTGAGCTAGTTGATTCCAGTTCGGAGGTAACTTGACCGAGTTGATTCTCTATTTGAAGGAAACTTGAGCTAGTTGATTCCAGTTTGGAGGCAACTTGGTTATGTTTTTGGTCCCATCCATGCATATGAAATTATCTTATAATATATCTTAGAGTAGTTGCGACGAATCTGTGGTGCAATTGTAACTAATGGTTGTGTTGAGTTGCTGTTATAACCAGTTGAACTGGTGGAGATTAGGTTGTGTTAAGTTGTTGTTATAGCCAGTTGAACTGGTGGTTTTTAGGTGAATGTACAAGGTTGTTGATCTTCCAATTTTCTTTGTTTGCAGCCATGCTGGAGGTAGTGGATGTCACAGTGGAGGGGGTTTGTTGTGTTAGCAGTAGTGGTAATGGTAGTGGATGTTGCAGTTGTGGTGGGGGTAGTTGCAGGAGACAATATGAACTTGTGTTGGATCCGCACAAATTACTAGGTATGTATGTGTTGCAAACCATGAACATTTGTGTTGTTTTATACATCATTAGGTGTAGTATATCTTTTTGGATGTGATTTTGATATGTCATTTTGCATTAACGAAGCTGTGGTGCAACGGTAGCACGACTGACTCCATATCAGATGATGTGTGTTCGACTCACACCAGGTTCATTTTTTTGTGTATACTTTTCCTTTGTAGAAAACTTGTCCTAGTTTCTTCCATATGCAGAGACAACTTGAGCTAGTTGCCACCATATTCGAAGACAACTTGAGCTAGTTGCTTTCAAATATGGAAAGCAACTTGTTCCTACACACTATTTGTTGGAGACAACTTGAGCTAGTTGTCTCCACTTTTGGAAACAACTTCAGCAAGTTGCCTTCAGATTTGGAGACAACTTCAACAAGTTGACTCCATATGGTGGTGAAATTGGTGGTTGCTGGTGGTGATTGGTGGCGACGGTGGATGAAAGTGGTGGTGGTTGGTGGCGGCGGTGGGTAGTGGTGGTTGTCGGTAGTGGTGGACAGTGGCGCTGGTTGCCGGTGGTGGTGGTTGGCGGCGATGGTGGTGGTGGGTGGTAGTTAACAGTGGCGGTGATGATTGGTGGCTGTGGTGGAGGGAAATAGTGGTCCTGGAGCGGCGTTGGTGGTGGTTGGCAGTGGTAGACAGTGGTGGCGGTGGTGGTGGTGGACGGAGGCGGTGGTGGACAGTAGATGTTCTTTTTTTTTGAATAGTGGTGGTGGATTATATACACTATACAAAAGAAAAGGGTAATTTAGTAATGTATTAAGCTTAGGGGTATTTATCAAGTTCATAAGAGTATCTTTGCAATGGGTCTCATAGTAGGGGTATATAGATAATGTTCCCAATAGAAAACTATATCGTAACACCACTTATGTCTCAATATAGGAGATAGAGTAGAAATAATCTTTCCAAGTGATAGATGAGTGTAAGTCTCCACATACCTTTTGTTGATGAAGTTACACAAGCTCCCCTTAGTATTTCTTCATCTTCAAATGATGAACGCCGAGAGATCTAAGCTCAACTACACTATCTATGTCCTAGTCTGAGACATCTATAAATAGGCTAGAAATCAAGACATATAGTTTTGATCACTAACATTGAAAAACATGCTTGAGATAGCAACGCATGCGATTTCGACCGATCAATGCTCTAACATACCTCTTTCTTAATTTCCACATCTTGCTCAATGCAATTTTCACTGCCTCAATGGAACGCATTTTCCCAACGAAAAAACCCACCACCTTGTTTGCACATTTCTTGATACTTGCAGACAAATTTTCTGATTGTGCATTCACTTGAATCTTCCCATCAAATTCCACTGGAGGAGTAAATTTCAAAGGGTTTGATGCATCAACTCTTGGTTTTGGAAATAACCCTCTCCACCCTTGAGTATTTCCCCCCTCTTTGCTATTTCTTACCATTCCAAATTTATCATAAAGAACGGGATCTGAGTTGATATGATTTTTTCCACTGTCAGCACCAACTCCGTCTAGTTGAGAGGAAACCCCATTATTAGGGTTTACCAAATTTTTTCCATTGAAAATAAAAACTCACTAAGAGGGGGAAAATCCGAGACCCTAAGCTTGTTTCATCTTCAATCGAAGAACTTGAGGCATCCTTGTTCTGATTTGATGATAATGGTTGATATTAAGATGGAAAATGATTCTCCATTTCGAAGAAAAAAAGAAATTACTAGATTTAGAAAATCGCCTTGCTTTTCTCCTGCCACGTCATCGCTCAGTTTTGAACTTAGGTCATTAGTATTAATACACAAAGACGTTACAACCATATTATAGTAACATTGGTAAATGAAGATCTAACTTTTCTAGTTGATTTTATCGGTCTTGGCATACTTCTTGTTCCATGAGTAAATGATCTTTAGTCATGAAGATCCAATCCAAGGCAAGGGTTTCCTCCTGTTGTAGCTAAAATATGTAATTTACTTTTAAGATGTAAAGATTTGGTAGCATTACTATTCCGAAAAGATACACTAATTTTGTCAAAGGTAGTTTATATTGGGTGGTTCAAATAAAATCTAGCATATGTATTTGATGATCAATATGGCAGAGTTAATAGAAAGCTCCACTACGAGAGAACTTATTTGATGGTTAAGGACGAACCGAACATCCAAAGCTTGACCACAGAGAATCTAAGGCTTGGCCGCTCAAAGGCTATACCCGCGGCCATATTTGGAAACCAATATACGTTACCCCCTAAACTAGCATTTTTCTTACATCGTTATTTTAAAAGATTTTGATCAACGATTTTAATAATTTTTTGAAATATAATTGGATCATCATCCCAAGTAAAATTTCATAGGTGGTCTAAAATAGACCATGAAGGAAGATTAAGCAATTCGTATGAATTATGTATTTTTCATTAAGTGGTGCCCGACAACGATGAATCAGCTTCTTAACAAACATTCATTCGGTATTTTGAGAACAAACTGGGAACCTTAGGAACCGTGAACGTGATTGGTTGTGCATTCCTTCTCAAATAATCAGCAAAGAAGTGACTTTAGATGCAGGTATGGTCATGGAAGCTAATCAATCTAGAAGAAGAGTGAAATTGATATTCAAGTCGTAAAAAACAATTACGAAATAACACTTATATGTTTGTAAGTTATATTGTTATATAACACCTCATATAGTTGATCCAAGAGAGAGACTCTACATATATGGATAAAAAGAAAAAGAAAGAAGAGAAATAAGTCGATTTAAATATGGTGAAGAGAGGAGGTCGAGAAAGAAAGGGCAAATCAATAGATTCAATACTAGGGATGATCATAAAGGAGTTTCATGGTTCCAATTAGTGTATATGATTAATATTATCTCCAACCTTTATTCAGTTTAAGCCGATAGTTTTAGATTGCACTATGCAACTTGTTTGATGGGCCAGGTCTGTCGTTAATAAAGATTACTGACACTGTTATACTGTCAAAGGGTCCGTCGTATATTGAGGTGTCGAAAACGTTAATTAATGGTGACCAACTGTCAATAATTTTCAGTAATAAACTACAGACTTTACCCCTCGTCAATAATCTTATATTGCCAATACTTATGATATAAGTGGAGTTTTTTTGTTCATAAATTGTAAATAAAAGTAACATCAACAACTCCGAACATTTTTAACTTCAATTTTATTATGACATATACTGATAAATTTCAATTCCATACGAGTTCTTTGTCCAAAAAACAAACAAACCATAAAAAAAAAAACCAGAAAGACCTAATTTACTTCCAAAAAGGCTTGGCACTTTGTTTCAGCCAATTGATCACCTGCCCAACCATAACACGCCACCGATATTTTCATTTTCATTGTATAATTCCGCATCTCTGTTACAGTATATACATGTTCCATCGGGGCAGCAACAACCCATAGCAATGGTTTTCCTTTTACAATGTTTGATGAAGCAACTAACAGGAAAGTTAGACTCATTAGGTTCCTACATGCATCAACACCAAACATTAATCATACTAAAATTCACATTTAGCAACAAGAATTACATAAAAGTCTGTCACAAGTACCGATAATGCTAAGGCTGCTAATGAGTGTTGTAACTAAGTTACTGCAAACAAAAGTATAATAAAGAATGTACTGTATTCGGAAGAATAAGAAAATAAAATGTTTTAAAACCACAACAACAGTCATATATATATATATAACATAGTAAATGAGTAAAATGATTGTTGTATTTTTACAACTAGTAATGAACCATCTCAAGACCAGAGGTCTTCAATAACAACAAAAAATTGTGTCGTTTTTAGAAAAATGTATGGAGCATGCCTCACAAAGATATGACGAGGTATTCACACCATACATACCTCAACCTTCCTATTCCTTATGCTCCTTCTGATCAGTAACTTTAATGCTGACATGCCTCACTTTTCCGACTCAGATAATATGAGTTACCATAATGTCGCAATTACCTCGCAATTAGATGATATGAGCGATAAGGTGCTGGTACACTAATGATGCAACTCATTCCGACTGCATACATACTCATTCCATATAGGGTCTCCCGCAAGAAATGTACAAGGCCGTGCATAACTGATACTTCCTCGGGTAAGCATCCTCGGGTAATATTCCCTGGGTAAACTTCCTCGCGTAAACTTTCTGTGATAAGTAGCGCGTCATAAAGATGCTTTCGCATCATATCACTACATTAAATTCAGGTTTTAGAAACTCATATTTGCAACAGCTTTATCCTTGTCGCAAATTCGCAATAAATAACTGATTTGCTAAATTTTCGTAATAGCCCTCTGCTATTACAACTTCTGCAACTTCTCATGCCCTGTTGTTACTCACAACAATTTATTTTACGCATGCTAAAGTCGCGTGTGCGTGGGAAAAGTTTTTCACTTATTCAACCCCAAATTGAAAAAGAAGACACAATTTGGTTTCCACCCTTTTCACCTATCGGGTTTTACCTTTACTTTCCAACCATAAATCATTATCCTCTACTTTAAGCTTTTAATCTCTTTCTCAAAATCCAGATCCCAAAAAATTTGTCTCCAAAAACTCTTCCGCCATTAAAACCAGGAAAAGTAAAGTGGATTAAATCTTCTGTAAGTCTTGATACTATTATTTTTTTATGTATATTGGTAGATTGATAGTTAAGTTTTGTTTTTGTGTTTGTTAATGAGTTTCTTGTAATATTGCAGTTGTAAGCACCAATCTGGGATTTTAGGTCATCTTTCACAAGGAGTGTCTACCAAAGTTGTTATTGTTAATCGTAATAAACCATGTATGTTCATCTTCTTTTTTTTTAGTTTTTTATTTTAGGCTATTTTAGGTCAGATTGGATGTCTGTGAGAATTGGTTTCTGTAATTTTTCGATTTTGAAAGAGTATGAAACTAAGAAATAAAGATAAACTTAGATTCTCTCCTTCTCTGCTACTATTTTCTTATGACCGAACACAAACTCTCTGCAATATGAGGTTTTTCAATAGACTTTGTGTAATTGTAATTTGTCATACTAGGTGAGAGATTATATTACATAAAAATCAATTTTTCTGGAAACTTTTGGATATTTATGTTGAAACTTCAAATAGTTAACAATTATTGTGATTTTTGAATGATTCAATTCATAGCTACAGGCTTAATACCTAAGTAAAATAGTTGATGTTATGTGTGCATACATTGATAGGTATTGCTATTTGTTCTTATATGGATGTTGTTTACAATTATTGTCTAAGTTTTAACATAGATAATGTTCTTTAGGAATCATACTGTATGGTAATCAAATATGTCATCTATGGTGGATATATGTGTGTGTGTGTGTGTGTGGGGGGGTGGGGGGGGGGGGGGGGG
>NC_039365.1:104683684-104804151 GCF_003573695.1 Papaver somniferum | reverse complement strand
GGTGGGGTGGGGTGAGGTGGGTGGGGGATATGTTCGAAAAACTAATCAATACATATAAGGTGTAAGTTCATTCATAAAGTTTATCCGTATAAATGGTGGTGAGGATATGTTGTTCTCGTGCACTTGTGTACGCTGTAAGAGTATTAAAGGATTAAACCGACTTAGTGAAATTGGATATCATATTCTGAAACATGGGATTCTTTCAACCTATACACCGTGGCGTTTTTATGGTGAAAGATTAGTAGTACATAAGGTAATAAAATTAGCGAGAATGTAAAAAATGCAGATGAGAATGGAGAAAATGCAGCTGAGAATTTAAGAGATGTTGTTAATAATATTGATCCTAGTTGTTGATGGTGGTTTTCAGTTTAGGGAGAAAACTGTAAAAGTCTGTCTACCTGACCCGGCATCAGAAGTAGTAGACCTTGATATGTCTATATTCCTCAAGGAATTTGAAGAATATATAAAAATATGATGAGTGTCTATGTCTCTCTTCATATTATATTGAAACTCATGTCCTAGATGAATTGTTCACTACTATAGAGCCTAATGAGTATTCAAGCTCATAGTTGCATTATTCACTAATTCTAGAGCCTGCTGATTATCTATTATATGCTATATTCCCCAGCTGAACTCTTGATGTTGACATGACATGGCAATTAATGTTCTCTCGCGGATGAGCAACATGAATTTCCCGAAGTGTCAGGATTAAGATCTGCATGAAAGTACTTAATCGGAGGTACGCAAACTGCGCTGCTCTCTGAGAATAAAATTAGTGATTTTGTGTCAACACACAAAATTCACCAAATTTGATTAATTTTGTGTTAGCTCGCAAAATTCAATTTTTTAACCTAATTTTACCAATTTACAAAAATTAGGTTTTTGCGGCCTGCGCAATATCTCAATCCCTATTGGTCGAGACTAAACCCAGGAAAGCTAGGAAATTTATCCACCATGGACTAGTAAGAGCAAAATCCTACAAAAAGTTGAAAAACAAGAAATAAAAAAGGAATTGTGGGAAATAAAGGAAGCAGCAAAAGGGGCGCAGCCGCGCCACTTCGCCGGCCGGTTCGCCCTAGCCTGCGCCGCCGTACCATCGTCCGGTCATGCCCATATTGCTGCCCTCCGACCCCTCTTTCCTACAGACCAATCAAATCGCTATAAATGCGCAACCTACACTTTTAATTAAAGGTGGAAGTTGGTTGGTCGGTACACTTAATTCCTTAAGGAATTGAATATAGGCTGCCCATGTCAGTCTTAAAACGATCATGGTCGCACTGTGAATATCAATATTCTCACGGGCGCGTGTCACATATATGGCGGTCGTATGCAAGTTAACAAAGTAGCCTTGGAAATACACGAATATCTGAGGAGTATCAAATCCCTTCTTGATCTACTTTACCCCATCTCGAGGAAGGATACCTCAACGGATAAGATGGTATAATAGATCCTAGCCTAGCGAGGTGTCATCTGTCGAAGGGACAAAGTTAGTTGACATATACAATCGGCATTTAATGCCGCAAGCCTTATCTACACGTTTCTCAAACGTGTTTAAAAAAAACATTAAAACTTTTATTTGTACGAGGAATTTTTTTTTTCCGACAAAGTATCCTTTGGATCTGAGTAGCTCTGAACAGTAGGACATCTCAGTGAGAATTTAAGGAGAACAAATATTAGAAAAGTATTTACCAACCTTAAATATTTAAGGATCTGACACCCTTTTCGGTTGTTGTCAACATTTATTATCACCCTTTTCGATAGGTGTCAGCCAAAAATTAATTACCAATCTTTTCAAACCTCATTTGCGTGGATTTTCGAAAAAGCTGCTCAGCCGTCTTTTGTGTTAGAGCATTAATTGTTACTTTAACGAAGCCCCAAAAACGGACCTTGTCATTTTACTCTGTGTTTTCAGGACGAAGGTATGCACAAACCAAGTGACGTACCATTAAGTTCCAGACCAGTTGTTACCAGAGGAACGTCACAAAATCCATCATGTGCAAATCAAAGAACGAAGCATATGATGGACAAAGCGAGATAGCACGAAGAACGGTGGCCAACCGGCCACCTATTCCCACTGAAGAGATGGGGCAAACATTTGGAGTACAACCACCTTATGACATGTCGTTACAGAAGACTGCTCATGTTACGAAGCCTCCTACTGTTAACGGAGGGTTACCCAGAACCTCAGCTCCTAACAGACAAGGGTTGGGAAACCTAACACTAGTTCAGATCAATCCCGACACCCCCATAATAGAATAAGACTCTGAGGAGGCTGACAGTAATCCTCAGGATGGTGGAATCAACAACGAAGAGCAACAGCGCAGGTGGCAGCTCTGCTATTGCGCAACAAGGAGCATGAGGATGCGATGCACGCGACGGATCAGGAGAACCAGAACTTGAAAGATATGCTGGATGTACAGATTGAAGGTTCCAAAATTCACCCTCCCTTAAAGAGGCGTGATCAAGGAGCCATCTCAAGACAACGAAGGGGTGGTCTCAACCCACCGAAGGTTCACCCACCAGAAGGAGCTAGGAGAACAAGGCATGATCCGGATGAGACGGATCCCTCATGCAGGCCCTCTCAATATTACTACGATGAGACATTGTCCAGGGATGCTTATAATATGGTAATGGTCATGAAACAAATGGAAAAGATGCGCAAAGAAATCCAAGGGTTAAAGGATGGTCATGTAGGCGCAAGATTGGAGGAAGTACTTCAGGAGGCGATAACATTGCCGTTGTCCCATCGCATTTTAAGGGAACATATCCCTGCGAAATGCCCGGTACTTACGTTCCAGGTATACAATGGTACCTCAGATCATGTACCTCACCTACGATACTACACTCGTGTCCTTTCCCATTGGGAAAGAGATGACGTGGTACTTTGTAGGTACTTCCCTGCAATCTTAACAGGATCAACATTGACATGGTACGACAACCTACCAGCAAATTCAATTGACTCTTTTAAGCAATTGTCCACCGCGTTCTTGGAAACGTACATGTACAACAAATCTACGGAGGCAGTGTTATATAGGATATTTGCTTTAGCTATCGGACCCCGGGAAACATTGATGCAATACCCTGACAGGTGGCAGAAAACATGCCAAGCAATCAGAAAAGTCAACCCAGAAATTAACATTAATTGCTATAAGTACGACCTTGATGAAAATTCAGCTATCTTCGTGGAGCTCCACAATCGGACCCTTGATTCCGAAGGGGAGCTTCAGATTGTTCAAGACCGCTATATCATACTCGAGGAGATCCAGAAGGACAACCCCAGAGCACAAAACAAAGCAACGGCCGCTCCACAATGCACCAATTCTCTGGAACCAATTCCGAAGCAACCTAAGAGGCAGAACGAAGATGGGGGCATAACCAACTCCAAGAACAAAAGATCGAAGTACGGAGATAGAAAAAGGAAAGGAAAAAGCAGGAATGACTTTGCAGACAAGGTCTATACAAAGCTCAACACAACTTTCTCTCACATCCTGAACAAGGAAGGAGCGAAGCCAGAATTTTCATACCCTAATACTAAGAGGACGCAACCAGATAAATAAAATGAGTCTAAGGAATACTTTGCATACCACCAATACTATGGCCATACAACTGACGCATGTTACTACCTAAGGAACACAATTCAGCGACTCATAGATAATGGCAAGCTCATGGAATATGTGTAGCTACCACCTACCAGCATTGATGATACCTCAAAGAAGAGGGTGGAACTACCGCAAGACGGCAAATACATCAACATGATCACATTCTCAGACGGATCTCGGGAAAAGCTGCTCGAAGATATCCTCGAACTTGCACGGAACATAAATAAGATAGAAACATACGAAGTGTTTAAGCTGAGTGGACCACCAACTAGCACATGGGAGGAATGGATGGCCACACCATTAACATTCTCAACAAAGGACGTCAACCAGGAAGTCGAAATTCACAATGATACATTGGTGATCACCCTACCCATCCACGTATTGAATGTTACAAAGGTTCCTACCGACGGGGGTAGCTCATTGAATGTTTTGTTTTACGAACCATACCTACGTATGGGTTTAACAAATGAACATATGGATTCATCCACTTGCACGATATATGGTTTCAAAGGGGCAGTCTCCAGACCAAAAGGAGAAATTGTATTGCAGGTACGCGCAGGCTCTTTGGTAACTCACATAAGATTTTGCGTTGTGGAGGCGCCTTCGCCTTACAATGTAATAATGGGAAGACTTTCGGTCCACCGACAAAGGCGGACCGCTTCGACCTACCATCAGTACCTTCGATTCCCAACACCTATGGATAAAATATCAAGGGTGATCAGCATGATTCAAGACTTTGCAACCTAGCGGAGGTCAAACTCAATGAAGAAAGAGTCGCAACACAGCAACAAGCACGAAAAAGATGGAGAGAGAATGCAAATGAAGTGAAGAACGGAGACTTCTTGGTTCCCGAGGCCCCCTCAGCTGACGAAGCTAGAACTTCCACTACTCCGGTAGCAGATACCTCCGCCAAAAAACAATTACTGAAAAGCATTCCTCGACAGCCTCAAAAGCCAACCTTCTCTCCAGTGGATCCAACGTAGAAAATCAACATTGGAACGAAGGACCAACCAAAGATGATCACCATCGGAACATTACTAAATGAGGATGAGGAAGTGCAGTCACAGAAGTTACTTTAGGAATACGCAGACATCTTCGCATGGTCTATGGAAGATATGCCAGGAATTGATCCAAACCTAGTCTCACACTACATTCGGATCAAACCATAGGTCGCACCATTCAAGCAGCACAACCGTGAAGTCGCAGACATCTAACAAGAAGCGGTAGAAAAGGAGCTGCAAAATCTCCTAGCAGCAAGATTCATACGAGAATTCAAGTATCCCACGTGGATATCCTGTTAGGGCATTGCTCGTTCGAACTCGCATGCGTTGCTATCTCAAGCATGTTTGTCAATGTTAGTGATTAAAACTATAAGTCTTGATTTCTAGTCTACTATAGATAAGTCTCGTACTAGGATAGAAAGTGTAGTTGAGCTCAAGGACTTCATGGAGATTCATCATACAAGAAGAAGAACTACTCAAGGAACCGGTGGAACTTCTCGACAAAAAGGTATGTGAATACTTGAACTTATCTGTCACTCAAAAGTCTATCTACTCTATGTCCTACTTCTTGAGAAAAAAAGTCGTATGCTATATATAGACTTAGATTATACACATTTGGTATTTCGATCCTAGTATACCTCGCCTATCTATATCTCGAAATATGTGTTGGCAAGAATTTCGCTTCGACCATGTTTATCTTTACCTAGTGACGAAAGTCATGATATGTTTCAATCACTTTGAAAATTTCTTTGACGAGAAATGGTGTAACAACTATATAACGTCCTCTAAGAATGTTTCAATGGTTGGAATGATAGTTTAGATTACATAACCAATGATGGACATAAGTATTGTTGTGTAAAACATATGTGCATAAGTCCTGTCCCTTGAAACAAAGTTTGCGAACTTTGTTGATCAAGAGAAACCAGAAGAATGTCTTGTTGCCAAGTCCGTGAACTCAGTCCGCGAACTGCCGAACTTCCCTCCAGAGAAATTCTGCTGGAGTTGACAAACTTGTTACGTGAGTACCAGTCCGCGAACCGGCGGAAAGTCTTTGCCGAGATTTTCTGCTGGAGTTTGTAAACTCTGCCCGGTTGCTTAAGTCTGCGAACCTAGTGTGCGAACTTAAGAAGGTTATATATTTGAAGATGATTTCCGAACTTAAACTTATAAAGACTAGAGAATGCAATTTGCAAACCGTGGCTATGAAACGATTCGAGTGAATCAAATCATCTTTGCTTCAATTGTGTCTTGTGTAGTACATAAGATTTCCTTGCAATTGAACAACTCTCTAACTAGTTTATTTGAGTCATTTGAACTAGTTATGGCGAAGAAGAATATGGTTGGTATGAAATGCTCATATGGATAACCTTTTGGTTAACTATTGTTGAACCAACAATGTACACGTTTGGGTACGGTTAACAAACCTAAAAGCGTGCATTTCATTTGTGTATAACAAGCTAAGTTTTCGATCTAACGGTTGAGAAATATTATCTTGAATCTAAATCAGGTTTTCATCTAACGGTGGATATTGTTTGCTTTGTGACCAAGGATAAACCCTGATTTGAAAGACTATATAAAGTAGACATCTAATATTGTGCAAAACTAATCCCCACACTTCACGTGTGATACTAGTTTGCGTGCCAGAGTCATTTCTTCTTTAACCTTTGGTTTTCTTCTTCTAAAACCAGGTTAACGACTTAAATACTTCATTGGGATTGTAAATCCAGACCGATACTACTTTTATCGTAATTGTGTGATCTGATCTTACATCTTCTATCGTACGAGTACAATCAGATTGATTGGATTGAGATTAATATGTCCGATATGCAAGATATAAAAAGTAGTCACAAACATCTTCGTTTCATTTTCTGTGATTCTGCAACATCTTGTTTCACTACCATGCGATTAAGATTGTTGTGAGGTGATTGATTTATCTAGGTTGTTCTTCCGGAATATAAGACCGGATTATCAATTGGTTCCTGTTCACCTTGATTATTATCAAAAGACGGAATAAAAACTTTAGGGTTTTTCTGTCGGAGACAGATTCATCCTTTGATAGACTTGTATGTGTGAGACAGATTTGTTTATTATCAAAGCCTGCGATTTTGGGTCGTATCAACTCTTAGTTATGAGTGAGATCAGCTAAGGGAATCAAGTGCGCAGTATCCTGCTGGGATCATAGGCGTAGGGAGTACAACTGTACCTTGGATCAGTGAGAGACTGAATAGGGTTCAACTACAGTCCAGTCCGAAGTTAGCTTGGAGTAGGCTAGTGTTTGTAGCGGCTTAATACAGTGTGTGTTCAATCTGGACTAGGTCTCGGGGTTTTTATGCATTTGCAGTTTCAGGTTGTGCGTTAGATCATCAATTAGAGTAATCCAACCTTTGGTTGTTGATTTTCATTGATTGATCCTTGGATATTGGTCTTTGGTACCATCCAAGTTATTCCTTGTATTTGATTAGTACTCGCAGTTTCTGTTTGAGGAAATCAAATCAAGAGAGAGAGATATAAACTCTTTGATGTACTTTTAATTGATTGAGTCTTGTTGATTCTCTTAAAAGTATATTCGATTTTGTCCATAAAGATTGCTAAGAGAAATATTGAGTGTTGTTGTTAGACCTCCGCTTTTTCAATTGGTATCAGAGCAGGCAAACACGTTCAAGACCTTACAAGTTTGTTTGTAGCGATCTGACTCTATGGACATAGGTGCTATCTCTATTAATGTACCACCAGTCTTCGATGGCTCTAATTATTTATAGTGGAAAATTGCTATGCGAGCTTTTCTTCAAGTGCGTGATTTTCAATCATTGGTATATGTTATTAATGGCTATGATGCTCCCGTTGTGGTGGTTGGATATGTAAACGTTCCCAACAATATTGGTGAATATAATCCTGCCGATATACTTGCTGCAAAGCAAAATTCCGACGGTTTGAATGCCATCATATATACCATTACCCCAAATCTTCAGCACCATGTGTCAAATTGCACTAGGTCTAAAGATGCTTGGGATATCTTAGAAACCGTATTTGAAGGAAATTCCAGTGAAAAGGAAGCTAGGATTCAAAACCTTAATTCCGATTGGGAGAACCTTCGTATGGAAGATGAAGATACATTTGATGAGTTTAATCACAGATTGTCTGAAATTGTTAATGTATCTTTTGCATTGGGTAAGACTATTCCTGAAAAGGACATTGTGATGAAAATTCTCAGATCGCTGCCATCTAGATACGAGTCTAAGAAGCATGCCATCGTTGAGGGAAATAACCTTGATAATATTTCCAGAAATACATTGGTTGGAAAGCTAAAGGTCTTTGATCATGAGCATACATCCAAAATCGGAAAGGATGTTGCCTTTAAAGCACATAAGAACACTAAGTTACTTGATAAAAGTAAAAGTGTTTATGTATTTGAGGATAATCAGTCTGAGGGTGATTTTTCGGATGAAGATCTTGACAAATCAGTCTCCTTGATCACAAGACAGTTTAGGGATCTTCTATTGAAGAGAAGTAAACGGTTTTCAAGAGACAGACCTAGGTCGTCAGATAAACCTCACAATCGCATTCCTCCTAAAAACAGGGATGCTGACGAGGCTGATGATGAGGATATGCCACAATGCTATAAGTGTAAAGGTTTTGGTCATTTTGCAAACGAGTGCCGAAATCGTAGAAAATACACTGGGAACAAATGTCTTGCTGTAACACTTGATGAGATGTCTGAGATCTATGATTCTGATGAAGATAGGAAATCAAGTGTTGGCCTTCTATGTGAAAACGTTGATTTTGATAATTGTAGCAATACATATATCAACCTTGATGGTTTCGGTGAAGAAGAGAATCCAATCAAGCTGGAAGAATCAATTGACCCATCCTTTGGAAACTATGGTTGTAATGTTTCAGGATCTATTATGTGTCTGGATGCTTTCACACCACAGATGCCTAAATACTATCCAAGTTTGACGTGCTCGTTTTGTTCTTAGAAGGGTCATGAACTATCAAGATATTACAAGAACAAACATCAAGTGAGGCACACCAACAAACTTCAATGAAGATCAAATCGATTAGCAAGGAAGCTTAAACTTTCTCAGAAGACTGCTGAGGTATGTAGGATTTTATCTTCGTCTAAGAAGTTGGTTTCCAAAGACAAAATAAGACCATTAGAGAAAAAAGATATGGTCAAATCGCTTTGATAGAAAAAAGTTTGAGGATTCCTTTCAAGAGGAAAATGGTGGACAAATTGTTGTTCACCACACACAAATTAATTGTGTTGTTTGGTAAATCTTGTCTCATGTACCTGATCAAAAAGAGATAAGATTGTGCACCGCTTAGGCTTTAGGAAAAGTTTTTTTCTTAGGATTGTTTTTCCTGTCTATCAAATAAAGTAAAGGGTTATTATCGACAATTCTACTCTTTATAGGGTTTAGAATTGGGCGTCCACGAACCTGTTTAAAGGTTGCGAACCCTACATTCCTTTTTCCTCTCCGATATCTTTTATATTTTAAGACTGCTTTATGATATTGTGAATTCCACTCACAAAAACCAGTTGTTTATAATTGTTCTCTAAGCACCATGTATTTG
Source organism: Papaver somniferum (assembly GCF_003573695.1). Lineage (NCBI taxonomy): Eukaryota > Viridiplantae > Streptophyta > Magnoliopsida > Ranunculales > Papaveraceae > Papaver > Papaver somniferum. The sequence continues at coordinate 104,794,976 of NC_039365.1, read as the reverse complement.
GATGGAAAAAATGTCAATATGATTGTTAAGCCATCAATCAAGGAAAAAGAGAAATCTCTAGTAACTCCTTCCTTGAAAATAAAGAGGAGGAATACAAGAAAGCCAAGGGCTGTCCCTTCTAACTCTCAGAAGTTTTCCGATGTTCTTGATGAGTTGAGGGAAGTAAGAAAGGATATTAGTGAAATAAAGGCTTGCGTTTTAAGATCTTTGGAATTCAAAAGACCCTGGTTCGACATCATCAGCCAAGACCATTTGTTGGTATTGACTCCTTCCTCCACAAAACTTATATTCCGATGGCTGTTGACGACAAGGATTTCGGGAATGGTAAGGAATTTCTCAAATATATTGTTGCCTAGTATGTCTTATTTTTGGTTTAGTTGGAAGAATAACTAGTGCTTGAATAGCAATGATTGTGACTACACATAGCTATTATTTTTCATCTTCTTGTTCTTTTTTAGGTTTATTGGTTTAAATTCTAAAAATATTTGGAGAATGATAGTTTGCAGTATTTAATCTTTATGATTTTTTATATTGCAATTTTTTATGGGATATTGGTGTTTACGTCCGTGAACTATGTTGTCCCATATTTTGTCAAAAGTAAAGTCCTTCATGATCGGTATTCATGTATTGATTTAAGGATGAATAGACTTTGACATTTAAAAAAGTTGAGCCTATATTGTCAATTATTTGATGGAAGATAGGTTAAAATCTTTTGTGTTCAAGGATTATGTCTATTAAATATCGTTATGCAAATAATGATGGAAGATAGAATGAATCCTTGTGTATTCCACAGTATTGATCTTCACTGATCCACATTTTATGTAATATTGTGAGTCTCCGTAATGTATCTTATGTTGAGCACGATATAACCAAGTTGATTAATTTTTGATTAGCTTTGTTGGTTGTTCCGTAAGGTACTTTATGTTGAGCATACTTGAACTAAATTAATCATCTTGTTTGGTTATTTAGTTATTGCTCCATAAGTCTTTTTATGTCGATCAAAACAAATGACAATTAAATTGATTACTTTTGTAATTAGTTTGGTTGTGTATTCCAATTAGATTAATTATGGGTTCTCTTGTAATTAATCTAGTTGAGTATTTTCCTACTCCGTAAGATTCCTCTTATGTTGAGTATATGAACGACTATCCTGTTCAATTTATAATGGTTATGATAGTCGTATGCTCCGTAAGTTCTCTTATGTCGAGCATAATCAATTAAGTTGATCACTTTTGTGTTTAATTTGATTGCGTATTCCGATTAAATTAATCATGGGTTTACTTGTGATTAATTTGATTGAGTTTTTGGATATAGAAAATCATTCTCATGGTTTTTGGTGTCCAATCAAAATCCTTCTTTTCTTTTGAAATTAAGGTCGCTCATGTTGTTCCCTTGAGAATGACATCTAATGGGGGAGAGTTCTTTTGAACTTGTGCTTAATGGTCATATCTTGAGGGGTGTGCGGCTGAGGAATTTTAAAGGGGTTATCTCGTATCTTTAAACTCCTTGATGAATGCTATTAGCTTCGGCTATATGATTGCATCTAAATTAGATGGTATGTATTTTATTTTAGTCATGAAATGTCTCTTACGGAAATTTCATTATGATCCCGTTCTTGTACCGTTGCCAATTTTATTGACAAAAAGGGGGAGAATTAGTATGTAGTTCATACTACAAATACATATGTTTTTCAGATCATTGTGTAAGGGGGAGTGGTTTCCATGTGAGATGGAGTATTGACTAAGGGGGAGTGATACATATCACCATAGTATTATTGTTGAAGTTGTGATATAATTGGACTTTGACACTGTATAATAATACTATGACACTGTATAACAATGATCGAGACCGATGCTTTCTCATTGTTATAGCTACGGATCTTCAACAACGGTGATGCTAAACTTACATCCTTTGGGATCATTGGAGTACTTGGAAGTGACGAAGATTTCGAGGAATGTTGAAGATTAGACATGTGGAAGAGGAGCTACTAAAGTTTCTTTATCTTTTTTTGTATTCCATATGTATTGATAGTTTTGTCACTAAAATTGACAAAGGGGGAGATTGTTAGAGCATTGCTCGGCCGAACTCGCATGCGTTGCTATCTCAAGCATGTTTGTCAATGTTAGTGATCAAAACTATAAGTCTTGATTTCTAGTCTACTATAGCTAAGTCTCGGACTAGGATAAAAAGTGTAGTTGAGCTCAAGGACTTCATGGCGATTCATAATATAAGAAGAAGAACTACTCAAGGAACCGGTGGAACTTCTCGACAAAAAGGTATGTGAAGACTTGAACTTATCTGTCACTCAAAAGTCTATCTACTCTATCTCCTACTTCTTGAGACAAAAAGTCGTATGCTATATATAGACTTAGATTATACACATTTGGTATTTCGAGCCGAGTATACCTCGCCTATCTAAATCTCGAAATATGTGTTGGTAAGCGTTTCGCTTCGACCATGTTTATCTTTGCCTAGTGACGAAAGTCATGATATGTTTCAATCACTTTGAAAATTGCTTTGATGAGAAATGGTGTAATGATGTGATTTTTAATTGTTGTTGTAGTAAATAAGATTCGAATTCTAAGACTTGTGAAGATTAAATTTAAAGATTTAATTATAAAGTGAGAGCTACTGGGACTAGGATTCCTCCGAAGTCATATCATGAGGTCATTTATTCTCAACAATTATTGCTCAACAAATAAAATAACATCGACTCTTATTTTGCCAAAGTAGATTCTCAAAATATTAGTTATAAATCGTAAGCATGTGGCATCAAACATTTAAGCAAGCATGACCCATCAAATAAAATAATAACTAATTAATTCAAATCATAAATCAATTTAAAATAAGTGCAAAAGTCATAAAAAGGAATAAAATAAATTCACCCATGTATCAAATTCGGATTCATCCTTCGATCCAGTGTAGGGGTTTAACTCCTCATATTGTAGACACGCTCAAAATTCATTTTTATTACTCAAAAGTGCTTACAAGAGGTGAGAAGATAAGAAAACTGAGTTTCGCAACGCTGGAAAGCTGTTACAATGACTGTTACTGAAAACAATTGTTTTGTTCTGTCGCAGAAAAACTCTCGTTTTTGGAAGAAGCAGTCACAGTTCTAAAACGACAGACTACAAGCGTAGTCTGTTCTTCTTCTTCTTCTTCTTCTTCTTCTTTTCTGCATCAGCAGAAAAATCTTCTCTGCAACCCTCTACTCTTCTCTCCAATCGCTCGATACCTCAACTCTGACCCCAAGGAACTCTTTTATACCCACCAACAGTGCAATAACTCCCAAAATCTTGAACAATAAACTGATATTATTTTTCTTCCATTTACGAGAATATTTTCTTTTTATTGCTCTTTCATGTTTTCATGTTGCTATCAAATCTTGATATTTATCTTCTACACGTTCATGTTGCATCTTATCACACTCCAAACATACCCATTACATGTCACGTCTAAACCCTATGCAATCCCCTGAATAATTCCATACTCCCTTGTTTTACCAACCACTTCCCTTTTTATCTCTTTACGTGTCCTGAGTCATCACATCTCTCCCAGACAATGCAGAATAACACCCAAGATCACATTCTCCCCTAAATAAATTTGTATCTTCCAAATATATTCAAACAAATATTCCGAGAATAACTTACTTTCTGTCTACGAATAATCTCCATGATTTTACCTTCTTTTCTCGTATTAAAACACTTACCATCCCTGTCTCGATTAAACAGTAAGGTATCAATCCAAAACCGAAAGAAGATCTCGATAAAATCTCTCCAGAGTGAATGCAAAAATCTTGCAGCTTGTGAAGAATATTTTCTCTGTTTCACGATAATTCTCAAATTAAAGGATATCTGGTTTTTATTTTTGTTGCGTGAACACGTCATCTTCCCTGTTAATAAGGTAACATAGTTACTCCGTGTTTAAGTCTCTCAAAGACTCTTCCAAAATCCGAACTAAAATCATGCAGTTGTCAAACAAGTTTCCCGCCAAATTTTCATTCAAACAAAGAAGGTGAAGTCCCCCTATCCGGCTGTGAGGTGCCCTTAGAAGGTGGGTGATAAATAGCCATGGGGTACCCCCTTAGTAATTGGGTGCCCCTTAGCCAAATTTGGAGTCCGCTTAGCAAATGTCCTTTAGGGGGGGTGCCTTTAGCAGTTTTTCGAGCCGATATACCTACCAACAAGTTTATTAGTGATAAAATGAGTCCCAGCTAATGTATTTATGGGTGAAAATGTGTCGCACTTTCGTGCTCATCATGTAACAACTATATAACATCCTCTAAGAATGTTTCAATGGTTGGAATGAGAGTTTAGATTACATAACCAATGATGGACATAAGTATTGTTGTGGAAACAAATATGTGCATAAGTCATATCCCTTGAACCAAAGTTTGCGAACTTTGTTGATCAAGAGAAACCAAAAGAATGGCTTGTCGCCAAGTCCGCGAACTGCCGAACTTCTCATCCCGAGAAATTTTGCTGGAGTTGACAAACTTTTTGCGTGAGTACCAGTCCGCGAACCCAGTCCGCGAACTGGCGGAAATTCTTTGCCGAGATTTTCTGCTGGAGTTTGTAAACTCTGCCCGGTTGCTTAAGTCCGCGAACCTAATGTGCGAACTTAATAAGGTTATATCCGAAGATAATTTTTGAACTTAAACTTATAAAGACTAAGGAATGCAATTTGCAAACAGTGGCTATAAAGTTCACGAACCGATTCGAGTGAATCAAATCATCTTTGCTTCAATTGTGTCTTGTGTAGTACATAAGATTTCCTTGCAATTGAACAACTCTCTAACTAGTTCATTTGAGTCGTTTGAACTAGTTATGGTGAAAAAGAATATGGTTGGTATGAAATGCTCATATGGCTAACCTTTTGGTTAACTATTGTTGAACCAACAATGTACACGTTTGGGTACGGTTAACAAACCTAGAAGCATGCATTTCATTTGTGTATAACAAGCTAAGTTTTCGATCTAACGGTTGAGAAATATTAGCTTGAATCTAAATCACGTTTGGTCATGCTCGACACAAAGTATCTCATGGAACAACAACTATGTCAAAAAAATGACTCAGTCGATAGAGCTCAACATAAGACACCTTATGGAACAACGCAGTATGTACACAAAAATTTTGGATCGGAGATCCACCTTATACCGTGGAATAAGCAAGGACTCATTCTATTTTCCATCACATTTGTACAATGACATTCAATAGACATAATCCTTGAACAAAAAAGATTTTAACCTATCTTCCATCAAAAATTGACATAATAGGCTTAACTTTTGTATTTGTCAAAAGTCAATTCATTCTTTTATCAATACATGCATATCAACTCATGAACGACTTTATTTTTGACAAAGTACATGACAATCAAGTTCATGGACATAAACACACATATCCCATAACAATATTGCAATATATAAAACCATAAAGATTAATACTGCAAAAATCATCTTCCAAACAATTTTAGAATTTAAACAAACAAACCTAAAAACATGAAGATGAAAACGTTGGACATAGCTATGTGTAATCACAATAATGGCTATTACAAACTCTAGTTATTCTTCTAAATAAAACAAGAAAAAAATAGAATATTTACTAGACAATAATACCTTTGAAGAATTCTTTATCGTCCCCGAACTCCTTGTCGTCAACAACCATTGGAACATAAGGTTCATTAAGGTAGGAGTTTATATCAATAAACCTTCTTGGCTGATGCTATTGAACCAGGGCCTTCTGAATTTCATGAGTCTTATACACAAAAGCCTTTATTTGTTGAATCTCCTTTCGCATCTCCTTCAACACTTCAAGAACATCAGAAAACTTCTGAGAATTTGAAGGAACGGCTCTTGGCTTCCTCATATTCCTTCTTTTCCTTTTCAATGTTGGGGATAATGGAGATTTTTCTTTTTCCTTCATGATTGATGGCTTAACAATCATATTATCATTTTTTCCATCAGAAGACATCATGCTTGGAGTATCCGTAAACGTATGGTATTGTGAGAGGAAATCACAATTTTCTCAACAAGTATTCTTGAGATAAAAAGAGGTTACAGAGAAGGAAAAAGGAATGTAGGGTTTCAAAACCTTTAAAAAGGTTCGTACACGACCAACTCACAACCCTATGAAGAGTAGAATTGTCGATAATAACCCTCCTTTATTGATAGACGGGAATTCCTAAAAATTAAAAAAGCTTTTCCTAAAGCCTGAGAGGTACAAAATCATTGTCTCTTTTGATCAGGCACATGAGACAAGATTTCAAATACAACACAATCAAGTTTTATTGTGGTGAACAACAATTTGTCCACCATTTCCCTCTTATGAGGAATTTACAGACCTCTGTCTATCAAAACGACTCGACCATACTTTCTTCTCTAATAGTCTTGGTTTATCCTTGGAAACTAACTTCTTAGACGAAGATAAAATCCTACATACCTCGGCGGTCTTCTGAGCAAGTTTAAGCTTCCTTGCTAAATGATTTGCTCTTCGTTGAAGTTTGTTGACGTGCCTTCATTGGTGTTTGTATTTGTAACACCTTGAAAGTTCATGACCTTTTAGAGAACAATAAGAACACGTAAATCTAGGATAAAAGTTAGGCTTTTGAGATGTGCATGCATCTAGGCACGTAGTGGAGCATGAAACATTACAAACATAGTTTCCAAAGAAAGGGTCAACTTTATCTTCCAGATTAGTTGGATTATCTTATGAAAGAATATAAAGATCGATGTATGTATTGCTACAATTATGAAAATCAATATTTTCACCAAGAAATGAAACACTTGATTTCTCGTCTTCATTAGACTCATAGTTGTCAGACATTTCATCAACAGTTGCAGCAAGACCTTTGTTCCCGGTGTATTTTCTACGATTTGGACACTCGTTTGCAAAATGACCAAATCCCTTACACTTAAAGCACTGAGGCATATCCTCGTCATCAGTTTCATCAATATCCTTATTTTTAGAAGGAACATGATTATGAGGTTTAACTGATATCTTAAGATTATCTCTGGAGAATCGTTTACTTCTCTTCAGCAGAAGATCCCTAATCTGTCTTGTGATCATCGAGACTGATTTGTCAAGATCTTCATCTGATGAATCTATCTCAGAATGATCATCTTCAGAGATATACACTTTTTTTACTTTTATCAAGTAATTTAGTGTCCTTTAGTGCTTTGAACGCAACATCCTTAGATTTGGATGAGTATTCGTGATCATAGATCTTAAGCTTCCCAACCAGCGTATTTATGGAGAGATTATCAAGGTTATTTTCCTCAACGATGGCATGCTTCTTAGAATCGTATCTTGATGGTAGCGATCTGAAAATTTTCATCACAATATCCTTTTCAGGAATAGTCTTACCCAATACAAAAGATGCATTAACAATTTCAGACAGTTTGTGATTAAACTCATCAAATGTTTCTTCATCTTCCATACTAAGGTTTTCCCAATCAGAATTAAGGTTTTGAAGCCTAGCTTCCTTTTCACTGGTATTTCCTTCGAAAACGGTTTCTAAGATATCCCAAGCTTCTTTAAACTTAGTGCAATTTGACACATGGTGCTGAAGATTTGGGGTAATGGCATGTATGATGGCATTCAAACCGTCAGAATTTTTCTTTGCAGCAAGTATCTCGGCAGGGCTGTATTCACCAATATTCTTGGGAACGTTTACATTTCCAACTGCCACAACGGGAGGATCATAGCCATTAATAACATATACCCATGATTGAAAATCACGCGCTTGAAGAAAAGCTCGCATAACAATTTTCCACCATAAGTAATTAGAGCCATCGAAGACTGGTGGTACGTTAATAGAGATAGCACCTCTGTCCATAGAGTCGGATCGCTACAAACACAGAATTTTAAGGTCTTAAACGTGTTTGCCAGCTCTGATACCAATTGAAAAAGTGGGGGTCTAACAACCACACCCAATATTTCTCTTAGCAATATGTATGAACAAACTCCAATATACTTTCTAGAGAATCAACTAGATAGTCAGACTCAATCTAGATAAAAACTATATCAAAGAGTTTATATCTCAATCTCTCTATTTGATATATACTCCAGCAAATACAAATCTGCGAGTCTTTATGAAATACTAGAGAGATAACTTAGATGGTACCAAAGACCAATATCCAAGTGTCAATCAATTTAAATCAACAACAAAAGGTCGGATATTCTAATTGATTGAACAACGCACAACCTGTGATATTTCAATTGTATAACAAAATATAATGCGGAAAAGAAATAACATAGACACCAGAATTTTGTTAACGAGGAAAAGGCAAATGCAGAAAAATCCCGGGACCTAGTCCAGATTGAACACACATTGTATTAAGCCGCTACAGACAATAGCCTACTCCAAACTCACTTCGGTCTGGACTGTAGTTGAACCCCAACCAATCTCACACTTATCCAAGGTACATTTATGCTTCTACGTCTCTGATACCAGCAGGATACTACGTACTTGATTCCCTTAGCTAATCTCACCCACAACTAAGAGTTGCTACGACCCAAAGTCGAAGACTTTAATAAACAAATCTGTATCACCCAGAAAAGTCTATGGTAATAGATAAATCCGTCTCCCACGAATATACCTACGAGTTTTGTTCCGTCTTTTGATAAATCAAGGTGAACAGGAACCAATTGATAATCCGGACTTATATTCCCGAAGAACAGACTAGTATTATCAATCACCTCACAATAGTCTTAATCGACGCAGCGAAAAAAGATATTGTGGAATCACAAACGATGAGACGAAGATGTTTGTGATTACTTTTTATCTTTCCTATCGGAGATAGAAATCTCAAGCCAATTTTTATAATTGTACTCGTATGATAGAAACAACAAGATCACACCACACAACTACGATAAAGTATTATCGATCTGGCTTCACAATCTCAATGAAGTCTTTAAGTCGTTAACCTGGTTTAGAAGAAGAAACCAAAGGTTAAAGTAGAATCGACTCTAGCTTAACAAAAATAATATCACACAGAATGTGTGGGGATTAAGTTTCCCAGTTGATAGAGTTATCCCTTATATAGTCTTTCAAATCAGGGTTTGCAATCAATATTATCTTGGTAAAAAAACATTCAATAATCACCATTAGATGAAAACCTGATTAGATTCAAGCTAATATTTATCAACCGTTAGATTGAAAAAATAGCTTGTTATACACAAATGAAATGCACGTTTCTAGGCTTGTGTAACCGTACCCAAACTTGTACATTAGTTGGTTCAACAATAGTTAACCAAATGGTTAGCCATATGATCACTTTCATATCAACCATATTCTTCTTCATCATAACTAGTTCAAATGACTCAAATGAACTAGTTAGAGAGTTGTTCAATTGCAAGGAAATATTATGTACTACACAAGACACAATTGAAGCAAAAACGATTTGATTCATTTGAATCGGTTCATGAACTATATAGCCACGGTTTGCAATTGAATTCCTTAGTTAATATGAATAGGTTCACAAACATTCCTTGTAATCCCTTAATTCATTATTATTATTTTCTTCATCTTATGAAACTCCTCAGTTTGAGCAAACCCTGATTTCTTCATGTTTTCTCAAATATTGCTCAAAAGCACACCGGAAAATACCGAAATTCTGAGGATTAAGACACGAACACAAAGATGACATGGGCATGTTACCTTGACCGACCAGGTGCAGCTGTTTGGCTCATAGGAAGCCTGTCCCACATATTTACATAATTTGACCTAATTTGTTCATATTAGGTTCAAACTCTTCCGAACAACTTGGACCTTCAACAGACGGTCGCCAGTCGGTCCCATGACCGCCAGGGCCGATTCTATGACTTCTTGGTCGGTCCCTCACTTCTTAATAATTAGGTTTTTATCACCTAATGCTCAAACGAATACTGTTTCAATAAATGATTAAACCAACATTTAATCATCCTTTCAACAACTAGTCTTCAAGGGTGAAAATGCAGGGGTACAACAACCACACCCAATAACTCGTTTGGCAATCTGAGAGGACTTACTCCAATACACTTTCTAGAGAATCAACTAGACAGTCAGACTCATCAATAGCATCTCAACTCTTCTCAATTAGCCATAAACCCATTATTCCCTTGATAGTCTTTATGGTAACAACATCTTCATCATCCCCTCTTCAATCTGTTATTGAACCAAAAAACCAGAACCCATCTTCCTTCTTTGTTCTCAACAGATTCTTCCATCTTTCGATTAACAGCGACAACCATTTTCAATTACTGTAAATCTCAGATCCCCTTTTATCTTTGTCTCAATCCACCAAAATAACTCAAACCCGAACTCTATCTTCTCTGATTCTTGCTTGCCTTAAAACCCTAACCAATTTCCATCGTCAGAACCTCAATTTCACCAGCAGCAACGTAATTCCCATATGATTCATCCATACAATTCATCACAGCAACATCAGTGATTCGTCTACAGTACAAGAACCACCAACTGATTCAACCCATTTCATAATTGCAACTTCCATCACAGATTGCACATCCATTTATAAATTAGGGCAGGATTTAGCCAGTGGCACCCACAATCGATAAGGGCTATCCTGATTGGGATCCCCTTAACCTCAACTCGCCTGTCTTTAGTGCTTTTATAGGAGAACTCCAGCTGGTCGCCCCTTATCCACTACTGTGCTCCCGATAGTGCTTTATATGAGTCAACGCTTTCGAATTCTTCCACTAACAACAGCCGTCTCTTACTTCTCAGATCCACTTCTTTCCTTCAATTTATTTTCATCACTAAAGATGTCGTGCTTTTCAGACAGAAATTTGCATCACTAAAGCCGACATGCTTTTCAGACAGAGATGAAGAAATAAAAGAAAATATGAGAAATAAACTGCCTCCAACACTTTTGCTCTTTTAAGCGGCGTTTCTCTTTCTTTTGTTCCAAATGACTCCAAAGTACCTAAACACTCAAAAGCAAACATAAGATACATAATTTACAAGAAAACTTAGCAAAGAAACCATAAACAATAGATAAATATTAAGGTGTTTTAGACACCTATGAAATTCCCCCACACTTAGACTTTGCTAGTCCTCGACCAAATCAAACAAAATAATTCTAAAACATACATACAACTCCGTCTCGTTGAGGCTACGGTCACTTTTAGCATAAATAACCAGCCTTTAAACCCCTAGGTGTCCCTAGTGGACGAGTTATAGTCTCGTGAAGGTTTACAAGAGGTGTACCTGCAAAACCTATACTTCCAAAATCCAGCTACCTGTGAGAATTAATGGAACTAAACATTTTTTATTCGATGGCATACAATCAATGGTTACAAGAGGAAGTACCCACTTTCAAATCCAATTCATAAATTAGCTTCATTCGGAAAGTTGAACACAACCACAATACTCGGATCTAATCAAACACAATCACATGAAAAGATTAAGAAGATGGATATATAAAGTAGATGGTGGCGGACTGTTGACTAAGGTGAACGGTGTTTCCCATATCTGTCTGAAGGTCACTGCCAAAACAAACCTAAAAATCCTATTGGATTGAGATACTGGTCGGAATTCGAATATCAACACGATTGGCATATACAAGGGAACCAACGGTCGATAAACTTAATTCTAGATCAATTCACTGGCATATACAAGGGAACCAGTGATCGATTTTATTCAACACAATAATAATATTATTTTTTTTCTTCTTTTTTTATTTTTCGACAACATGATTGGATCTTTTGGATCCAAGCACATGATTCTTGTCAGCAGATTACATGGTAATTCCCTTGGATCCTGCATTCCACGCTTGTTTAGTTGACGGAAACATGGAGAACACACACATATTTCTATCCAAGTGTCAATTTTGTTTTTTATATACACCATTTGGTCAAATTGGTCTGGTCTCTTTTTTTTTTTTTTTTTTTTTTTGTAGTAACTCAATCACTCTATTTCATCCTAGTAGTGATAACAATTCGATGTTCGTGCCCCACCAATTCACTTACAAATACAATAGATAAATATGGAAAAATAAAAATAGAACATGATATGGTGACGATTCCGAGATATGGTAACAACTAACATGTTATTTATTTTTATATTTTGTTCTTTTTCATATGAATAGACTCTACTAATGGGTTCTTCAACTCCTACAACCACGATGTTTCCAAGACTTTTTTTTTTAACAAGGCTAAAAACTCTATATGCAAAAGACTCCCCCACACTCAAACTTCACATTGCCCTCAATGTGAAAAACCGAAAATTCTGAATTCTGACGTACCAGAAGATAAAACACAAAAACTTTACAAATTGGTAAGCAATTTGGCAAAACACTATTTCACGAAAGTTGTTTGCCTACGTCTTTTCTACACACTGTCAAAAGGGAACAGTGTTTCGATAAACGGTATGACAGTTATGTTCTCTGGACTGAACTACGTGCAGTCTAAAATTTTCTGACGAAAAGGTATTCGTCATAATTTTCTTCTAAAATAGATTATGGACTCAAGGAAATTAAACATGGGGATGAAAATATAATATGAAAAACAAAATATATAAATAAAAACTCAGTGGGTTGCAAGCTCAATTGGGTCTTCCACAATATTGCAAGCTCAATTGGTGTATGGGGAATTTGTCTCGACATAAACATCATCATTACAATTCTTTGCAAGCTCAATTGGGTCTTCCACAATATTGGTCATAACGGTGTCATTATCAACATACTCCTCTTTTTTGTAAGGCACATACTCTTTTGCGAATGCAATTCTGTCCATAAGGAATTTCCTAAGAACACTCATTGCATCATTCTCAAGCTCTACCCTTTGAATAGGTTCTTGATCATTAAAAAGATCAAGGCTTGAGTAATCTACACTAGTGTCATCATATTCCTTTTCATCTTCACCTTGATCGCAAAAATACTCCATTGTACACTCCTAGGTGATGTCACCATAAATTGGTTCAAGCGATGTACTTTCATAGTCATCGTCACTATCATAGTTAACATAAGATTGGCTACCACTTCCCAAAGATTGGTCTTTCGCAGAATTTTGCATGTACTCTTTGTATTCTTCAATGACTTGTCTTAAAAAGGAAACACCTTTTTGAATCTCTTGGAGTGATCCATCCAAATTTTGAAAATAGTGCCATTTGTTAGAAAAGCTCGTTCGACAATGAAAAAGTAGAATCACTTACCTCAGTATTGTTAGGCTAATTATCTTCCCTTTGAATGGGTGAATGATCATAACTACGATCAAAAATTGGGCCTAACATACTATGAGCATATTCGGTCAACGAAATTGGTTCCACGCTTGGTTGTCTACAAACTGACTCCATACCCACCATAAATTGTTGCATCTCATCTACCAAACTCGAAGAAATATGAATAGGAGTACAACTAATCTCCTCTTCTTGTGGTTTCTCACTTACATACCTACCATAAGAAGGTTGATATGTATGAGAATAACTCAAAGGGTACGCAGAATATTGAACATAACCAAAGGATAGGTTTTGATTGTATTATCCGCAAGGGTGATGGTTGTCATAATTTTGTTGAGGTTGATAAGCGTACCCATTGTTCCAATATGCTCCGTCCAGAGAAATTGGTACCTGAAATACGATTCTCAAAACAAGGTTAAAAACCAGAAATAAGAAAAACTAAAAAAAAATAAAATACAAAACAAAATAAGAAACCAAAAACAAGTGACAACCGCTGCCTCCCCGGCAGCGGCGCCAAAATTTGATCGCTGTCGTATGCGTCAAACATAAATTACACTTTCTTACTACTCAAAATATAAATACATCAAGGGAAAGAAAGGATCGTTCCCCCAGAGAGGACTAGGTTGTCAATATGTTTCGGTTTCTTATATAAATATATGGGGGATTTTTCTGATTTTGTATAAAGGAAATTATACTAAAAACAAACAAAGCAAAGCAAGCACGCAAATATGCGAAGATATTGGTTAAGGATTTCGTCTTCAGTCACAAATATGTTTTGACACAATAACTAGAATTTATATTTTAATCTCAACTTTTATCAAAGGCTCTAGGATACCTTGATCGCAAGTTTATCCCGCAGATCTCCTCTTATCATCAACAAACACATTAAAAGATGCGAATATGAATTCTATCTTAGAGAACAACCTAACATGTAAAAGCACTAATCAAGTTTAATTCCCTATATGCATTAAGTTCTATGAAATCATTCCAATCAAAGCAATCGAACGTGTAAAAGCACTAATCCGATTTAACAAAGGTTATGGTTCACATATGATTACAAGGATGCATCACTACAAGCTATAACCATATTTATGCTACTTGTAATCAGGAGTTTATCACTTTTGCATATAACAAATCCTAATCTAGCAATAGAGATGAAAACAAACTCAACCGATTCGCGACTCGATCAAACAAGCATTCAAATCATGTAACAATATAAATTGTGAATCATAATCGATAATATGGAGACAAAACTAATTTATCATATCAAAAAGCATATTATGTGAAATCCAATTATTCCATAACCAATTATAATAATCTAGCTCATGTTCATGGAGTTCATCCAAAGAAGAAATAAATCTATCATGTTCACACAAACCCCAAAACAAAAAAGTATAGACCAAGATTTTTCCCTCATGGATATCCCTAGGTTTAGAAAAGGACTTTTCTATTTATATGCTTCTCCCATTCCACAAGGATACTCTTTCCAATATTAGGTCTTCTCAAAACCCATATCCAAGTGGTCCACCAAGATCATAGTGCGTTAAAACCCATGTGAAATTCTCTGCCATAATTGATCGTCTGAAGTCAGGTGTCGCAGACCGGAAGTTAAACGGAATATTCTCTCTGGTCACTGGAATATGCTTCGCCGGTCACTTGAGTCAAACTAACGGTCTTCATGAGTCGTCGTCATCTTTAACAGTCTTCTTAACAGCGCCTTAACCTGGTTAGCTCGCCTGAATCGCTGAGTTAACTCGTCCAAGTCCGATCCCGTCCGAGTTCTGTCTATTTCTGATCATCTCCTAGCCGATTCCAGGCCTTTAAAATTCTTGCCTGTAAAATTCCCAGCATACATCTAATGAGCAGTTTCGGCATCATTCACCACTTTTACATTGCATAACTGCATCCAACCCTTGAAGCTCAAACCATACTTCCCTGCCAGTATATCACCAACAACTCAGTCTCTTTGCTGCGCCTAAACACGCATAGCTCTTGCAGCAACTCTTTCGCCCATTGTCTCAGTTTCCCCAGGCAGTGACCCACTTATCACATCTGATCTTCCCTTCAATTCATATACCACCAAAAAGCCATCTAGCACTGCAGCTGCAACTCCATCTTTTCAGCTCCACATAACAGCAAGCACCAGTATCTCCTTGATGAGCTCAAACCTGAGCTGTAACCACCTACACTAGTTCAGTTGCAAGCCTTTACTTCCCTGACTTCATCCAATCTCTGAACCAATAACTCCATTTTTTTGGCCATCTGTTACATTAAAACCCATTCACATAACCTCCACTCTGCTCTTCCATTAGAACCGGTCGTCAGTGGCAACAACTACCAAAACCATCTTCATACACAGATCGAACCCATGATAATCACCATTTCTGATATTGACAGCAGCAGCAACACATACCCCAATTTCAGTTCAATCAATTTCCTTCTCAGACTACCACCAACAACAACTACATCTCAAACTTCTATCAATAGCATCTCAGCTCTTCTCAATTAGCCATAAACCCATTATTCCCTTGATAGTCTTCATGGTAACAGCATCTTCATCATCCCTTCTTCCATATGTTATTGAACCAAGAAACCAGAACCCATCTTCCTTCTTTGTTCTCAACATATTCTTCCATCTTTCAATTAACAGCGACAACCATTTTCAATTACTGTAAATCTCAGATCCCCTTTTATCTTTGTCTCAATCCACCAAAATAACTCAAACCCCAACTCTTTCTTCTCTGATTCTTGCTTGCCTCAAAACCCTAACCAATTTCCATCGTCAGAACCTCAATTTCATCAGCAACAACCTAATTCCCATCTGATTCATCCATACAATTCATCACAACAACATCAGTGATTCGACTACAATACAAGAACCACCAACTGATTCAACCCATTTCATAATTGCAACTTCCATCACAGATTGCACATCCATTTATAAATTAGGGCAGGATTTAGCCAGTGACACCCATAATCAATAAGGGCTATCCTGATTGGGAGCCCCTTAACCTCAACTCGCCTGTCTTTAGTGCTTTTGTAGGAGAACTCCAGCTGGTCGCCCCTTATCCGCTACTGTGCTCCCAATAGTACTTTATTTGAGTCGACGCTTTCGAATTCTTCCACTAACAGCAGCCGTCTCTTACTTCTCAGATCCACTTATTCCCTTCAATTTCTTTTCATCACTAAAGATGTCGTGCTTTTCATACAGAAATTTGCATCACTAAAGCCGACATGCTTTTCAGACAAAGATGAAGAAATAAAGCAAATATGAGAAGTAAACTGCCTCCAACACTTTTGCTCTTTTAAGCGGCATTTCTCCTTCTTTTGTTCCAAATGACTCCAAATTACCTAAACACTCAAAAGAAAACATAAGATACATAATTTACAAGAAAACTTAGCAAAGAAAGCATAAACAATAGATAAATATTAAGGTGTTTTAGACACCTATCAAGGGGAACCGATCCTTGTATGAGGTGCAACAAGGTTTATAGCAGAAAGGGGAACCGATCCTATGGACATGTGCAACACGTTTTTAGGCAAAGGGGAACCGATCCTATGGACATGTGCGACACATATAAGTTAGATACCATATATATGTGGGGAACCGATCTTAGTACTTAGTCAACCGAATTTTTGGAAAGCTAGTGTGACTATGCACAGTACTCACATGGAGGTAGAACCGAAACTTGTTTTGGTAGAACCGTTAAACCCATGATTGTGATTGAATGTTTGTTTGATGAATCACATAGTTCTTGAAAGTATGATGAACCAATTCTAAACTTGTTTGGAAGTGTGGCAAATCGGTTTCAAGGTTGTAAGTGTGAAAGAGAACTTACAAAGTAAGGATGTCGACATACTTTGAACACGTGCTGTGAATGTTTATTTCTTTAGTTGTTCAAAGTTATTCCTAATAGATAAAGGAAGAAAATCCCATGATCGAAACATAATTAAGTTAAGAATCTTTTAATTAAGGTTATTAATTTCATTTTGTGGGGAAATATAAGAATTAGTAATGTGCATTTACTAATTAGATTTTCCGAGAGATTTCGATCGTTATTTTTGGATAGAGCATTTCCGGGAATTATGGAAATCGAATTTGTGCTTTAATGAATATCTTGAGAATATTTTCGGTTTTGGAAATTCCTTGGTGTCCAAACTTTCTTGTCTATAAATACTTGAAGTTTGCATTTCTAGCAAACTAATCCTTCATAACAACAGACTTCCTCTTTTGTTGTTGTTACTGGTGTAGCCACCTATTCGAAGAGGAGAGTAACCTAATTAGGAGAAATCTCTTACGACCGCTCAGTTTAAAGTCTTCTTTGGGATTGAGAAGCTCTAGTGTGTACCATTGGTGGGAAACTAGATAATTGCGGTTTATCTTTTGTTTTCGATTGATTTGATTGACTAACGGTGGTTGAAATCTGATTGCACCTAGTTTTTTTATGCTTGAGAATCTTCTTTTCTGATATAAGATTCACTCATGTTAGAGTATTTCTCGGTTGAACCCACCAAGAGTTGGTATGTCAAGGTTGGTTGTCATATTTTAGTGAATCAAAACTCATGTTAAGAGTTGCTTGATTATGTACTAGAGTTAAACTTCGTATAGGTTAGCTTGAAAGTATTAGGATATGAGACATTACAAGTATTGCAAAGTCTTGAAGATATGAATAAGCAAGGAGCTACAATGACAACAATCATCCTTCCACTTGAGGTTAGTGATATTTGACTTGAACTGTTTCATTCCTTAACGTATCTTTCAAGTCGTGCATATTGAAAACATAACTGTGAAGCATATATGAACTCTAGATAGACATAGTATTAAGGAATACAATACGAGGTTTATTTCTTAACCATTAAACTTTGTAGATAAGACATCGCCATAATCATTTGAATGCTATTGTGAATATGTATGGGTATAAGGTGAGGATTTCATCCTAGGGAACAATGTTTACATGTGTTCTAAGGAAGTAAGTTCATAAACTTGTTTGTGAACCAAAAAGGAAATTGCCAGGAGTTATTGGTTTTGTTATTCATTGCATATCTTATGAACAACCAATATGTGTGATAAAGTATAACCGCTCACAACTTGTTGTGTTCTTGGTAGAACTATTCACAAAGTCCTGACTTATGTATTGGTATAACTTTTATTAGTAAAACCAATATTAAGTAATCACATGTGGTATGATCGGATTATGTCTGACCTTGGGGAAAGGGAACCGATCCTAGTAAGGGAAGGGAACTGATCCTTGTAAGGGAAAGGGAACCGATCCTGGTAAGGGAAAGGGAACCGATCCTTGTAAGGGGTGCAGTACATCAAGGGGAACCGATCCTATGTACATGTGCAACACATATAAGTTAGATACCATATATATGTGGGGAACCGATCCTAGTACCTAGTCAACCGAATCTTTGGGAAGCTAGTGTGACTATGCGTAGTACTCACATGGAGGTCGAACCGAAACTTGTTTTGGTAGAACCGTTAAACCCATGATTGTGATTGAATGTTGGTTTGATCAATCACATAGTTCTTGAAAGTCATATGAACCAATTCTAAACTTGTTAGGAAGTGTGGAAAATCGGTTTCAAGGTTGTAAGTGTGAAAGAGAACTTACAAAGTAAAGATGTCGACAAACTTTGAACACGTGCTGTGAATGTTTATTTCTATAATTGTTCAAAGATATTCCTTAACGGCTAAGGGAAGAGAATCCCAGGATCGAAACATAAGTAAGTTAAGAATCTTTTAATTAAGGTTATTAATTTTATTTTGTAGGGAAATTACAGAATTAGTAATGTGCATATACTAATTAGATTTTCTGAGAGATTTCGACCGTTATTTCTGGACAGAGAATTTCCAGGAATTATGGAAACCGAATTTGTGCTTTAATGAATATCTTGAGAATATTTTCGGTTTTGGAAATTCCTTGGCGTCCAAACCTCCTTGTCTATAAATACACGAAGTTTTCCTTTCTAGCAAACTAATCCTTCGTAACAACAGATTTGCTCTTTTGTTGTTGTTACTGGTGTAGCCGCCTATCGGAGAGGAGAGTAATCTAATTAGGTAATCCAAGTACGTGACTTATTTATAAGTTGGAGGCGTGGGAATACAGACGGAACTAGGTGAACTATAGGGTTAGTTACTTGGTCTCAACTATACGAAGTTAGTGTAATTTTGTGTAGCGGCTTAATCCTGAGAGTATTCAATTCTGGACTAGGTACCGGGGTTTTTCTACATTTGCAGTTTTCCTCGTCAAAAAAATCTTGTTGTGTCATTTACTTTTATTTTCCGCATTATAATTAAAGTAAATTACACAAATGTTAATACATATTTACTTGATAAGCAATCCTATTGTGTTTAGTTAAGTCCGAACCTTTGTATCAAGTAAACATACTTCGTTGTTGTATTGTCTCGATCTCGTATCCATAGACGATCACACGAAGTGTGAACCAATTAGTTGTATTGTCTCGACTCAGTCCATAGACAATCACTTTCGGAGAAAGGACTTATAGGTAGGAAAAGTTTTTAGCTTGAGGTATATTTGGGTACCCTCGCCTTTTCAACTCAAATTAGTTCAGAGTTTCGATAGGGATCTTTAGACTTTTGTTAGTTTTAAAGACGATCTTGTGATAATCCATTGTTAACATACTCCATTCTGTGCATGATTGATCACAAGAGATTCAAGTGATTGTGTGCAGGTTTTTATTGAAGATTTAAGAAGATTTGAATACAAAGAAGATATTGAAGATCTGACTTGGGTTTATAATCTTTGGTGTGCACAATACTTGTTTTGGTAAAAGAGGATCCAATTGATAATCGATTTATCCTTGTGGTAGATTGGATTGATTAATTGAGTAGATCGGCATCAACACAATTCTTTGGATTAAGAGTGTTCATGGCTTAATCTTAAACGATTACTTCGGTAAATTGAACATAAGATAGATCTAAGAACCCGACGAAGGAGTTTATGTTAAGATAAACGGAAGAGCCTTTGTCCGACTCATATCACTTGGTTGAATATAGTTGATACCAAATAGATTTGTTGTTCCTTTAATGTTTGGAATACGAACCAAAGGAATTGTTCCAAGTACGTGACTTATTTATAAGTTGGAGGAGTGGGAATACAGACGGAACTAGGTGAACTATAGGTTTAGATGTTTGGTCTCAAATATACGAAGTTAGGTTTAATTTTGTGTAGCGGCTTAATCCTGAGAGTATTAAATTCTGGACAAGGTCCCGTGGTTTTTATGCATTTGCGGTTTCCTCGTTAACAAAATCTTGCTGTGTCATGTACTTTATATTTCCGCATTATAATTGTTTTATTATAATTAAAGTAAATTAGACAAATGTTAATTCCTATTTACTTGATAAGCAATCCTATTGTATTTGGTTAAGTTCGAACCTTCGTATCAAGTAAACATACTTCGTTGTTGCATTGTCTTGACCTCGTATGCATAGACGATCACACGAAGTGTGAACCGATTAGTTGTATTGTCTCGACTCAGTCCATAGACAATCACTTTCGGAGAAAAGACTTATAGGTAGGAAAAGTTTTAGCTTGTGGTATATTTGGATACCCTCGCCTTTTCAGTTGGATATTCTAATTGATTGATCTTAATGCACAACCTGTAATATTTCAATTATATAACAAATATAATGCGGAAAAGAAATAACACAGACACCAGAATTTTGTTAACGAGGAAACCGCAAATGCAGAAAAACTTTAGGACCTAGTCCAGATTGAACACCACACTGTATTAAGCCGCTACATACACTAGCCTACTACCAATTAACTTCGGACTGGACTGTAGTTGACCCCTAATCAATCTCACACTGATTCAAGGTACAGTTGCGTTCCTTACGTCTCTGATCCCAGCTAGATACTACGCACTTGATTCCCTTAGCTGATCTCACCCACAACTAAGAGTTGCTACGACCCAAAGTCGAAGACTTGATAGATAAATCTGTCTCACACAGAAAAGTCTATAGGATTGAATAAATCTGTCTCCCACAGAAATACCCAAGAGTTTTTGTTCCGTCTTTTGATAAATCAAGGTGAACAGGAACCAATTGATAAACAAGACTTATATTCCCGAAGAACAACTCAGTATTATGAATCACCTCAGAATAAACTTAATAGACTAGCGAAAAAAAAAATTTGGAATCACAAACAATGAGATAAAGTTTGTTTGTGATTACTTTTCTATCTTGCCTATCGGAGATATAAAATCTCGAGCCAATTATTTCAATTGCACTTAACACGATAGAAACAGCAAGATCAGATCACACAACTACAAAGATAATAGTTGGGTCTGGATTCACAATCCTAATGAAGTCTTCAAGTCGTTAACCTACAGGGTCTCGAGAAGAAACCTAAGGTTAAAGGAGAAACGACTCTAGTTATGCAACTAGTAACATACATGAGGTGTGGGGATTAGTTTTCCCAGTTGCTAGAGTTCTCCTTTACATAGTTTTAAAATCAGGGTTTGCAATCCAAGTTACCTTGGTAACAAAGCATTCAGTATTCACTGTTAGATGAAAAACTCGATTAAACCAAGCTCGTATCTTTCAACCGTTAGATCGAACTTAGCTTGTTACACACAAATGAAATGTACCCTCATTTAGGTTTATGTAGCCGTACCTAAACGTGTACACCATGTTGGTTCACAAATAGTTAACCGAGGTTAGCCATATGATTACTCTCATATCAACCTTATTCATCTTAACCATAACTAATTCAAATGACTCAAATGAAACTAGTTAAGAGTTGTTCAATTGTTTATAAAACACAGTTGAAATCAAATCGGTTTGATTCACTTGAATCAATCATGAACATTATAGCCACGGTTTGCAAAGATTTCATTCCTTATGATTTAAATATTTAAGTTCATGGACTTGACCAATTTGAAAAAGTAACCATCTTAAGTATGCGTACGGGTATGCCTACTTAAGGAACCGGTTTTGAGTTTGTTAAGTTTCCAAACTCAGCAGAAGTTTTCGGTTCAAAAACTTCCGCCAGTATGCGTATGGGTACGCATACTTAAGGTGATTGGTTTGTGAGTTTTGCCAAAACCAAACTGATAGGGTGTAGAATACATCCTATTTATTATCTATTGTTTATGCTTTCTCTGCTATTTTTCTTGTAAATTATGTATTGTACGCGTGTTTTGAGTTTTATAGCTACTTTGGAGTCATGCGGAAGAAAATAAGAAGAAATCATCCAAATTGACCGACAAGGGAAAACTAGTCATTTCAGAGGCGAACACAATTCAGAGCCAGTAAGATTGAGCTTACTCGGCTAACTCCCTTCCTTGACCCAGCTGACTAATAGAAGACCGTTAGATTGACAGTTAAATATAATGGTACGGGACGGAATATTCTGTCAGCGGCGATGAAGATTCCAGCGACCGACAGGGAGCTTTCCGATGCCGTATTACGGTGGTACCAGTGAAGTTCCGACGACTCAATTAATGAAGAATTTTCTAGACTCATGGGTTTGAAGAATTGGGCTTGGATTTGGAAAGAGAAGATGGAAGATTTGAGAAAGACTTGGATTTGGAGGTTGAGATACAAAGGGAAAGTGGTGTTATTATGGAATGAGGATTCTATTCCTAAAAGGATTGCTAGGAAATTAAAGCCTATAAATAGAGAAGTTCTCTACACACCTTTTTACACACACAACACTTCTCTTTTCTTTATTCTTTGTGTGAACTCCTTAGCATGAGTAGCTAATTTTATTGATTGAGGATGAATTCCTAGTTCTTAACATGTTTTGAGTTTTTTTTTAAATCTACTTTGAAGTTTTCACATGATTATCGTTTTTTTTACTAATAGGAATGTTTATACATTCATGATTGATTGATAGGTCGTTTAGGATGCATACTAAATTGATTTGTTAATTGATCTAAAGCTAGTGAAAGTTAGGGGATAAGTAATCGTTTCTTGACTCTTTACACAAGTAGCAAACACGAGACCTTGCAGAGTGATTCCATGGAGCAATTGTGTGTGGAAAGAACGTTAGCAAGTGGACCTTGAGTTAAGAGTCTAACTAATAATATCAACCTAATAAATTCACAAATATTAATGTGTTTAACTAAATTACATCTTGAGTGAGCTACTACTAGGTGGTTTGGTGAATAGAATCCAGTAGTCGAGAACTTCCGTATCCGGTGATACTAGGGATTTAGGGGTTTAGCACTGAGCTAGCTTCTTTACCTATGGTTGGTGATAATCTGTGACTAATAAAAAGTGGAAAAGAACATAACTTAAATCATTGTTTTGCAACGAAGAAGGATTCCTTGATCTAATCTCTCTTATTGGTTTCAACATAGACTTTTAATTGTTTTATTTACTTTTTTTGTTTTTAAAATCTAAAACCAATCCCCCCGTTTTGTGACAACTAAACAAATAAAACCTCTTGCTCCTCGTGGGAACGAACTTGACTACACTATATTAGTTGTTAATTAGGAGGAAAAAACATTAATTAATTTGTTGTGGTTACGACACGCATCAAATTTTGGCGCCGCTGCCGGGGAGCAGCGGAGCAGCTTTAGTTGTTTTTATTTTCGTTTTATTTTTGTTTTTAACTTTGTTTTCTAGAATTTTTATTTCAGGTACCAGTTTTCCATGTACGGTGGACAAGAGCAAGCATATTACAACAATCAATACCGTTTTCAACCTCAACATTATGTCAACTTCCAACCATCCTTAGGATACAGACTTTATGGATATTCTCATACATACAACAACGTTATGACGGGTATGTAAGTGAACAATCACTAGGAGGGGAGGATAGTTATGCTTCTAAATTTATGCGTGATCTACTCGGTGTAAGCAACCTAGTTTGAGGGTACTTGAGAGAAGGTTTTATCAATTGATCGATGAAGGTCTAGCATCGGATGAATAAATTCTTCAAGATAAAAGAGATTTAAGAATGGAGCGTGAAAAACGTTATTATATGGGTTACGATGATGATTTTGGACCTTATGAAAATTATTGTAACAAGGATAAAGTTATTCCAACTACGAATCATAATAACGACCCTTCACCTATTCAAAAGTAGGAGATTGTGTGTGACTTACCTATTGTTATAAACGGTGTAACAACCTAACAAGATCTTACAATTTATACCGATGAAAATCATTTTAGTGAATGGCCCGATTCCGATGATGAGAATGTTGAAGAGATGATGCTAGAGGATGAAACCAAATTCATTGATTTTGTGGAAGACCCAATTGAACTTGCCAATGATTTTAATGATGCTGAGACTTTGGTGAAGGTAGAAAATAACGAAGAATGGTTGCAAGATTTGATAGAGGGCCACGATATACAAGAGGTACGCAATTCACTTGAATTTTCTAAGGATGAAGAGGATTACGTAATACAAGAGTTTTTGCAAGGTTTGTCTAACCCTTTGCATATTGATTCTTCTCCTTTACCTCTTATTGGTTTGAATTTGTGTGCTTCGAAAGTATTTTTGGATGATTTTTTTTCTCGATATCCACCATTGGAAACACTTGATGCTAACACCATGCAGGTTTGTCAAGAGGAATACATGGAAGTTCCCAAATTCTATGTTATTTATACACTTCCGAGTGTGGACAAGAATAAATGTGGAGGAAATTTCTATCGAGCGATAACATTATTATTATTTTCTTGTGCTAACATTTGTATGAAGCTATTGTTTGTAAAACAGGTACTATGGATGGATCCCCAAATTTTCCGGTTGTTAGTATATGGGGAGTGAATCTTACAAGAGCTAAGTCGGGCCGTCGACTTTAAAACAAGCGCTTAATGGGAGGCAACCCATAGGTTTTGTATTTCTTATCCTTTTACTTTTTTTTTTTTTCTTTTTTTTTTTTTTTTTTTGTTTTTTTTTCTTGTTCCATATCATACAAGGATTTCCCACCTTGACTTTACTTGGACGATTCAATTACATTGAGGATAACATAAGTTTTAAGTGTGGGGGAGTGGTTAAGCATATTAAAAAAAAAATTGCATAAAACCTCCAACTTTTAGAGATTTTAGAGTCACTATTATACTTCTAGGTATGTTTACATAGAGAATTCTGACCGACATAACTGAACTTGGAAGTGTTAGGGAACTATGTTCGGATTTCTTTCTTGTTAGAGTGTTAAATAATGGATTTATCATGCCGGTGATGCAGATTAGGAGCAGGGAGACATGCATTATTAGAGTTGTTGATCAATCATTAGTGGAAACTACCCTATTTATATCATGCGAGGCACCGAGCATATTTCTTTATAAATAACTAAAGAGCTTTCTTTTGAGTGTGTGTCACCGTACGTTAATTCCGGGTAGAATGGTGAGCTACCCAACCTCCCACCAATACAAGCACTACTCTTTGATATCTTGAGTGCTAATTTTGTCAATCATGAGGGTGACGTCTATAGATGAAAGCCTCCTTCTTGTAGTTCGATTTGCAGTTAGCACCATTCTCTCTCTCGACAACAACGGATCTGTAGAAACAGTATCATCATCAACAAGGGAGCGACATCAAAATCTACAAGGAAAGTTGAAAAAGTTCAAGGTTTACAAGCAATGGACAAGAAAAGAGAAAATTTCATATCCAAGTAAAGAAACTAGACAATGAGCGGAATTATATGTACATGTTGAAGACTTATTTACAAGAGCAAAGAAAAGCAAAAGGTGAGAATTATTGAAGTTTATGATTTCGAGATGATACAAGTTGTGAAGAATCAAGCGGTAAAGTACTTTTCCCACGGCCATGGTTTGTTTTTATTTTCACTTTGTTTTGTATTTTATTTCTCTTGTCTCTAAAAAAAAATTTTAAAAAAAATATGAAAAAAAAATGATGGTAAGAGAAATTTTTGTTTTTATCTTTTATTTAATAAGCCGTGGGGAAGAAAAATCTATAAGGAAGTTTCAAGCGACAAGGATTTAAGGTAAAGAGTTACAAATTATCAAGGAATTACGAAGTTCGAGTGTTTATCATCAATAGTTGAAGCCGAAGCCGAAGACCAAGAAGATGAAGACGAGGAGTGGAAGACGTTTCTATTGGATGCCGTGAGAGTGGTGTTATCATCATTGGCGATCGGATGTGAAGGTGAGTAAGTAATATCATCCTCGATAATAGTGGTTGATTTCTTTTCTTAGAGATCGTCAGAAAAATGGTTTTTCAAAACGTTAAAAGATGTGGGTTTTTAAAATATTTCGGAAGTTGTCCTTCCCACCATTCAACGTGTTGCAGGAATTCTCTCTTCATTCCTACCTGCACACATGTGAGAACCATAAAAGTATGTCCTTTGAGTGCAATTTCATAAAACCCTTTTTGGTGAGGCAGAAGTCGAGGCGAAATGCTTATTGATCGCCCTCAAACATGCGTTCTCTCATTATGGTGTGGTTATTTCTCACTCAACATTTAAGAATGAGAATATGTTCTTTAGTATTTCTAACTTCTTATTACTAGCATGCAGAAACTCTATGTCCTCATAACTCTTTGGATGCTTGGGACGCTGGAACGCTTTGAAGTTGTAAGTTTTAGTTTGATTTGCTCGAGGACTAGCAAAGTCTAAATGTGAGAGAATTTGATAGGGTTTAAAATACATCCTATTTATTATCTATTGTTTATGCTTTCCCTGCTATTTTTCTTGTAAATTATGTATTTTACGTGTGTTTTGAGTTTTATAGCTACTTTGGAGTCATGCGGAAGAAAAGAAGAAGAAATTATCCAAATTGAGCGACAAGGGAAAATTAGTCATTTCAGAGGCGAACACAATTCAGAGCCAGTAAAATTGAGCTGACTCGGCTAATCCCTTCCTTGACCCAGCTGACTAACAGAGGACCGTTAGATTGACAGTTAAATATAACGGTACCGGACGGAATATTCTGTCAGTGGCGATGAAGATTCAATCAACCGGCATGGAGCTTTCCGGTGTCGTATTCCGATGATACCAATGAAGTTCCGGCGACTCAATTAATGAAGAATTTTCTAGACTCATCTAGACTCATGGGTTTGAAGAATTGGGCTTGGATTTGGAAAGAGAAGATGGAAGATTTGAGAAAGACTTGGATTTGGAAGTTGAGCTACAAAGGGAAAATGGTGTTATTATGGAATGAGGATTCTATTCCTAAGAGGATTGCTAGGAAATTGAAGCCTATAAATAGAGAAGTTCTCTACACAACTTTTACACACCTTCTTAGACACACAACACTTCTCTTTTCTTTATTCTTTGTGTGAACTCCTTAGCATGAGTAGCTAATTTTATTGATTGAGGATGAATTTCTAGTTCTTAACATGTTTTGAGTTTTGTTTTAAATCTACTTTGAAGTTTTCACATGATTATCGTTTGCTTTTACTAATAGTAATGTTTATACATTCATGATTGATTGATAGGTCGTTTAGGATGCATACTAAATTGATTTGTTAATTGATCTAAAGCTAGTGAAAGTTAGGGGATAAGTAATCGTTTCTTGACTCTTTATACAAGTAGCAAACACGAGACCTTGCAGGGGGATTCCATGAAGAAATTGTGTGTGGAAACAACGTTAGCAAGTAGACCTTGAGCTAAGAGTCTAACTACTGATATCAACCTAATAAATTCATAAATCTTAATGTGTTTAACTAAAATACATCTTGATTGATCTACTACTAGGTGGTTTGGTGAATAGAATCCGGTAGTCGACAACTTCCGTATCCGGTGATACTAGGGATTTAGCACTGAGCTAACTTCTTTACCTACGGTTGGTGATAATCTGTGACTAATAAAAAGTGGAAAAAACATAACTTGGATCATTTTTTTGCAACGAAGAAGGATTCCTTGATCTAATATCTCTTATTGGTTTCAACATACACTTTTAATTGCTTTATTTACTTTCTTTTGTTTTTAAAATCCAAAACCAATCCCCCCGTTTTGTGACAACTAAACAACTAAAACCTCTTGCTCCTCGTGGGAACGAAATTGACTACACTATATTAGTTGTTAATTAGGTGGAAAAAACATTAATTAATTTGTTGTGGTTACGACACGCATCACAAACTCAGCAGAAATTCTCGGTTTGAGAACTTCCGCCAGTATGGGTACGGGTACACATACTTAACCTGTCTCCTTCAGCAAATCCGTTTACACACATATGCATACTCTTGGCTTCCGGTTTATGGACTTATACACTAATGTGCGAACACACTATATATGCTTATATCTAAAGACGGTTACATGATCAAATCTTTATTTCAATCATTGAAACATTCTTCTATAATGTTAATAGCCGTTTTCACACACTATCAACATCAAAAAAAATTCAAGATATTGAAATAATCATTATTAAAACCTTCCAAGTCTTACACCAAATGATTGTATCACACAAACCATGTAAGATGTTACTCGGCAATTTTCTCATGATATAAGATGAACTTGGTCGAAGCGAAAGCTTACCAACACATATTTCTAGAAACATATAAGTGAGATATATACTCAGCTCGAAATCTCAAATGTGTACAGAGAAAACGATATCGTAACACGACTTATGTCTCAATATAGGAGATAGTAGAAATAGACTTTCCAAGTGATAGATAAGTTCAAGTCTCCACATACCTTTTGTCGAAGAAGTTCCACAAGCTCCCCTTAGTAGTTCTTCGTCTTCAATAGATGAACGTCGTGAGATTTAAGCTCAACTAAACTATCTATGTCCTAGTCCGAGATATCTACAAATATGCTAGAAATCAAGACTTATAGTTTTGATCACCAACATTGACAAACATGCTTGAGATAGCAAAGCATCCGAGTTTGACCGAGCAATGCTCTAACAATCTCCCCCTTTGTCAATTTAAGTGACAAAACTATCAATAGATATGGATTACAAAAAAGATAAAAAATAAGCTTCTTACCCACATGCTTGATCTCCTTGGTATCTTCAACGCAAATCGAAATCTTCGTCACTTCCAAGTACTCCATGATCCTAAAGGTTGTAAGTTCAGCATCACAGTTGTTGAAGATCCGTAGCTATAACAATGAGAAAACAAAATATTCTCGATCATTGTTATACAGTTGTTGATGGTGGTTTATAGTTAAGGGCCAAATTTGTAAAACCCTGCATTTAATGTGTCGTCTCTCTGCAAAGAAACGGGGCCATGTAAAAGTGATAAGTGTTCAACCTCTTCACTGGTGCATTTATTGAGAAACATATATTCACATGAAATATACCCAGAATGGTGCATGTAGCAACAATCCCAGATATTCTGTAAATTTTGGCACCTTTCCTGTATTATTCAATTAATATGAGTTTCTTTGAATGTTTTCTATGCTATGTTCCCCGGATGAACCCTTAATATTGATATGGCATGACAATTTGTGTTCACTCGCAGCAGAGTAGCACGAATTTCCAAGTATCAAGACTAAGGTCCTTGCATGAAGTATTCAATCGGAAAGCATACTTCTCTCTGGAAATGAACTTAAAGAACTTTGTGTCAACACATAAAATTCAATCAATTTTGTGATAATTCACAAGATTCAGATATTACCCTGATTAATTTGCAAAAATTAGGGTTTTGCGCCTTGCGCAGTATATTAGACCTTGCTTGTCGAAATTAAGCCTAGGCGAACTAGGCAATTAATCCACCATGGATTAGTAGGTGTCAAATCCTACCCGTAATCAGAAAACAAGGATAAAAAGGAACCGCGGAATAGGAGTAGCAACAAAACGAGGTATGTCCATGCCACAGGCTAGCCGACTCCATTTTAAAGTGGCCACATCCCATGATGCTCGAACCGGCCCCTATTCCCGCCAAATGCACATGAGTTGAGGTTGGGCCCATACTTTCCGGGCCTATTTCCCATCGACCAATCAGGTCGCTCTAAATCCGCCACACGCACACTGGAAGTGTGGCCATACCCATGCTTGGCCGGCCCCTCTTAATCGACCAATCAGGTCACTCTAAACATGCCACAGTATCAAAAGAAGAAAAGTTGCGCCAGATAGTCGCTTCTTCAAGTTGCGCCAGTACGCTAATTGGCATGCCAAACATGTCATTCCGCTCCGGAATATTAGTAGCATGCCGAACATGCGTCGCCAAAAACACTAATGGGCATGCCAAACATGCCACTTTGCCACAGAAACATACCAAACGTGCCACTTTGCCACAGAAGCATGCCGAACGTGGCAAGTTACCTTAAATAGCGCGCCAATGTAGTAACCCATTTCTTGTTCGTGGCCAAACGTCATAGCATATTACAATTAGGGTATTCCAAACACAGCTCTGACTTAGTGGCGTTAGTTGTAGCCCTAATTTCCTATCATGTCCCAATTACACCACTTTGGCCCTATAACATGCCATGAGCCATGTAGAACCCGTCAAACCCTAGAAACAACGACATTCTATAACCACCCGTGGCCATACTTGCGCCTGTGGTTATTCCCATGTTATGGCCGGCCATGATTCCTTTAATGTGACCATGACACCAATTGAATAAGATGCCACCGAGCCGCGGCCATGCTACACGCACTAATTAGGGTTTCAATATGCCAAACCCTAATTTGGCTAAAGTTTCCACGCCAACTAAGTCAGGTAATTCTCGCAAGGCCTTAAAGTTTGATATAACAACATGGCCAATGTTGCCGGAGACATATTTGGGTCTAACACCAATATGCCAAAATAGTTTCCACGGCTACGCCAGGCGCCACTATGTCATTGGCATGCCACTATATGCCACTACGCCATTGGCGTGTGCCAATAACGCCACTGTGCTACCATCAGACGCCAACAGAATGTCGCCATAATCAGCGGCCACCCTTTCTCATGAGTTACGATCCCAACCATCCAAATTCGCCACAGAATTGACAGGCATGTGGCCAGTTTTGGGAGAACAACCAAGACAAGCCAAATAGCATCACGTGCTATTCTCCTGTGGAAAGTTTCCTGACTTTGACTTGCCACACATAGCAATCTTCTACACGTTTTCCACGAAAACAGTCGAGGAATCAAACATGTCATAAACTGGGGGATGCTCATCAAGGTATTGGTCTGGAGGTTTACAACGTGAGGCGTACAACACGCCCATTATAAGAAAGTGTCAGAAAGAAGGGCAGTTAGTGGCGGTAACAAGTAGTGGGTGTAACTAACCAGTTTCCTACATGGTGGGAACGTGGTCTCTGGCATTTACACATGATCCCACTTCTCCATTACTCAATCACTCCCACTTTCTACGAGATCAGGGTGCGTCCAATATGACTTTTATAAATAGGTTTTACCTATTTCCACAAAACAACAAGTTTTGGTGAGAACAACAACACAGTATCTAGAAAAATACCAAAGAACTGATAACTTTCATCCTGCAAGCCAGTTCCAAATTCTGATACAATTCACAAAATAGCCACACCTTCAGAATTAACCATTCTGGTCTCAACACCTTCTTCGCTCCCCTCCCTAAGACCAACCCTTCTCCTTCATTTTGTGACCGAAGCAAGACTGGAAAGACCATTTCTTGGTTTAGGCCAAGATTGTACAAATTGATCTCTCGAATCTAAAGTACTCCTGTGCAGTGCATTTGTTTTAGGTTTAGATTTACTTCTCATCCACACACCGAAATTTACCAAAAATCAGCAGAAACAGTTTTTACCCATAAACAACTGGCGACCACAGTGGGAGATTAAATCTCTCAGTTACAAATTAAATTCTCAATTTCATTTCTATCTCAATTGGTCTTAGGCCTAATTCAATCATTAACTAATGCTTGTTTCAATCAAAGGTTCTAACTTCCAGATGTATTCGGGTCTTTCAAACCTTTCAAGAGCAGTGAATAGCCGGAAGCCATCCACCATGGAAGACATGATAAAAATACTAGAGGATATGGCTGCAAGCCAAGTTGATATTATCAGGCAGCAAAACGAACCTCTTCACATCCTGAAAAGTATGATAAGTCAACTGTGGAAAGAGTCAGCGAGTACCTGTCAGAAAGATCTCACCAATTTCCAGAATAATGCGAAGGACGTTCGATCTTTGGCCAAAGCCTGTACTCTACCAATGAAGATGCAAATTTTTCATGTAGCCATGTTATACAAGAGCAAAAGAAAAACAACCAATTTAATTCTGCCAGAGAGCCAAGACAATTTCACAGGGCCAAGGAAGGAGGTTTACCAGGTGTGCCACAACATCTACAGGACAAAGGTAAAGAGCCGGCCTATGAAGCTTTGTTGGAAAACATTTATCTCCAAGCCCTCGCGGAAGTTCAGAGAGTCGTCCAGCAATCCGCGGCCACAACTTCTTTGCTTAAAAAAGAGGCACCTGAAGAGGGAGAAATCTACCGCTTATGGAAACGAACAATATCCAGCCCAACCACCTCGTGTTGTTGCCACTGACGCAGATTCCCCAAGAGAAGATACCCTTCAGCAATATGGTATAAGTAAACGGTCCGCTCATGAATCAATGATCGCTCAATCGTCAACTCCTCCTTCGAAAAGAACTTTATACCAAAGCCTGCCAGAACTCCCACCACAGCAACCGCTGATGCGAGAGAAGCCAGACCCAGAATATCCACGCTTCCCGTTGCCTATCAGAAAGGTCATGGAGTTACTGGAAGTTTGGGTGCGAGAGGGAGTGGTCCAACTACCCTCGGTATGGCGTCCACCAACTAAGCAAGAGGTGATAGATTCAAGATATTGTCATTATCACAGATTCATCCATCATCCTACCAGTGAATGCAATTCTCTAAAGCGCATCGTCCAAGAAAAGATAGATTCATGAGAATTGCGCTCGGGGACTAGAGATTCTCCGCCTTTCCACGGATCGATGTAAAGATTTTTCACATACAATGAAGAACGACTGGGGACTTCTCGCGGACAGGATGGCGTCACACAGAAAACTCGGATTCATGCCCGGAAGATTCAATTTTGTTGAAAGACCCTAAAGCGAGTAAGTTTTGTCAGACAATGTTTATGCAACCTATTTTTTTGAACTTATTGAAGGTGTACGCAGGCATCAATTCTGTAATTACTGTGGAAACCGATAACCCAATTGTCCCAAGATTTCATATCATCCCATATTTTCCCTTTTCATGCAACATTCACGGTTTCACATTTTTTTCCAGAATAATTATGTTACTTACATTCATAATTCGGATTCCAACATATCAATTGATAAAAGAGCCATTATTCCAAAAATAATAATCCATTCTAAAGATAAACCAATTCAAAAATTCTTATAAAACAGTCATCTATCAATCCAAAAACTAGAAAATCAAGCCATGTAACAAGCGTCTCTTGCCTTTCAAAAGAAAACCTAAAGAGGAGGTTTAGAAAATTAAAAGCATTCAAGGGAAATTGTCCAACAACAACCCATTCTTCTTGGAGAAAGCATCCTTCATGTTTTGAAGAGCATCCTGCTTCAACTTCAACTCCAACTCCTGTGATAACCTCTCAATTTCCGCCTCCTGCTGGTTGATGAAATCCGCAGACGGGGCTCCAGCCATTTCAGTTTGCAGCTTTTGGATTTTGGAAAGTCCTTCATAGAACTAGGAGGCATTAAACTCGAAGTTCACACACACATCCCGATGGACTTCCAGCTCGAGATTACATGTTCAGAAACAGTGTGGCCAGACATGTTGCACATGTCATGAATTGAAGAAAAGGCTTCTTCCACATGCTTAACCAACGCAAATTGGCTGGTGATCTTTTTGGTTGTTGCGATATGTCCATACTTTTCCCATATTTTGGTATATAACTCAGCATACTTCACTGGCACGCTGAATCCTCCAATCAACATGTGACCCTCGAAAGGAGCCTCGAATGGAGGATTGAAAACGACACCTGCGGTTGGATGTGCGATTAGCAAAGATTCTTTGGGAACAATCACGCCCGTCTCCACGACAACGTTTTCCGCCATTGGAGACTCAGCAGAACCTTCATGATGATCGATCTCCATCTCCGGATTACCAGCGGATACGGATTCCATGATTGGAGACATATTTACATCTTCATTGCCATGAATCTCCATCTCAGGGTTATCTTCAGAAGCGGCTTCTTCCTGTAAATATCACCAATTTAATATTTATTCCGTATAAATACATAGTACAATAAGAAAACGTGTGGTAAACTCACCGACTCATCTGCGGGCCCATTGGGACTGGAAGAAGACTCACTGCTACGCTCTGAAGTACTTTTCTCATCACCGTCGGATTCTGAGCTTTCTTCTTCTTCTTCACCTTCCTCTTCACTGTTAAGGGGCTCAGTATCGCCAAACTTTTCTTCAGAATGCGCCTTTTTTTGGCCACGTGCAAGTCTGGTGAAGGCGTTTACCTTATTAAGACCCTGAGTCAAAAAGGGGAATGGGTGTTCAGTGGCGACAATTCAAAATATTTATGCAATACGGCCAAATCAGAAAGAAAATCATACATACTTGCGTGTTGGAAGAACTGAAAGTCACAAGGGCCTTAGAACCCGATTGGATGCCGCTCACACGACTTTTCGACCTTCGCTCTTTTTCCTGGAGACTGCCAGATTTCCGCTTACCCGAAGAAAGCAACCTCAACAATCCGTGTTTTGCCAGAACTTTAGAAGAGGGCTTGCCGCGTGGAACTGTCACAACATCCTGCACGAATTGATGAATAACGAGGAACTTTTCCTACCAGAAAACATTATATTTAGAGGTTGTCACCGATTTTCGTTCTGGGAGTAGAAAGGGGAGGCATTTATGGGGCGCAAAGACACGGCTATTGAAAACGGCTGACAACAGTTCTTTTGGAAACGGAACCCCCTGATCAAAACCCATATGACGAGCATCCCTGTCAATGTTGTAAGGAATCACTTCACAAGATCCTCTGGAAAAACATGGCACATATCCAGGAATGCAGCTTCGCATAAACACAGTTTCTCCAATGCTAATGTTCTCTTCGGCAGAATGCAACGTCATGTTCGAGGCAGAAGCAAAAGTGTTCGGCTGAACTATAGACGTGTGGACTGGAGCCCAAGGACGAAAGTCAATTCTATGCGCGTTTTCAAGAAAGTCAATGAGCTTTGATCCAGGTTTTGGACGTCTCTCCAACCAACGGAGTATCCTGGAGCCTCCATATGTATCAGGAAATGAGGTTTTCGGTTTAGGAGCGTAATCTTTGAAATGCTCCCACAATAATGTTTGTAGAAAGGCGACATGGGCATACGAGTCTACTTTCATATACCCACTAGATACATACATGTCCGCTGCTAAGTGATCCAGATGGGTGTACAAGGAGCCAAGAAACAAACTGTCGATGGGAAGATCAACGCCTTTCTCTAATTTGATGAGCTCCTGCCTTATCTCTTTCTTGCCAGAACCATCATCAAAAATGTCCCTAGATAACCACAGAGCTAAAAATGCAGCAACATGGAGTGTATCATCCATCACCTGATCTGGCTCTGGCTCATTGGGGAACCATTCGGACACCCACCAGTTGTAGAAGCACTTTTCCTCATAATGCTTCTGAACATATTCTGTTTATTTCGTGACCAAAGTAGCATGTAGTTCCTTTTCTTCCTCAGACAAGATGACGTTAAGATTCCCCATTATTGGAAGACTCAACAGAACGAATACGCTTTCCAAAGTAACGGTCATCTCACCCCATATACATATAACCGTGTGAGTTTCCGGACACCATCTGGAGATGAAAGTAATCAAACATGCAGCATCTTATCTAATTTGAAGTGTCGCAGACGCCATAAAAGCATTCATGATTTGCGCCCCAGTCAGATTATCCCTTACATGGTCTTGGCCTATCATGAATTTCATCCATTTATCATAAGAGCGCAATGGACTATGACAAATTTTGAAGTCTATGGGAGAAGCCGAGTACTCTTTCTTCTGGAGGAAAAACCTCATTATACACCCTGGATAGACCGATTGGACTTCTCTTTCATTCTCTGAATCAGTCAGAAGGGTTGCCATAAATTTGGGATGGGTCCTTGTAATTGTAGCAGACCTTGTAAACACTACAATAAATTCTGGATTTAGCAACCCAGATTAGCGACAGAGCTAAAGCTGTTGCTAATTAGCAACTAAAAAAAGTTATTTCTAAGATTTAGCAACAACTATTTTCTGTTGCGACATTCGCGACTGCTGAGCTTCAGTTGCTATTAACAACTGCAGAAAGATCACGCATGCCACTCGTCTGCGTTCCAAGTAACACTCATTGTTACTTGTCTTCCCAAGTCAACTCAACCCATTTTGAATCATATAGATGAATCCACCCCGACTCCCATATATCTCTAACCCTATACTTCAGAAATCTTATCCACTCCCTTCTCTAAACCTTCTCTAACCCTTCTCTCTATCCAGCCGCAAAAAGAAGAAGAAGAAGAAGAGATAGGAGCCGCATATGGTGGTGAAGAAAAATATACAGGTGCACAAATGCTCCTATCATTAAACTTGAAGAAGTTTATGCTGTGACTGGTGAAGAATCTCTTATCTAAATCTCAGTGATTTAGTTTTCTAATTCGAATTTAAATCGATTTTGTTGCTTATTGGTTTGACTTTATTTATTTTTGTTAATTTTGTATGGAAAAGAGAAACTGTGCCGATTTGATAAAGATGGAATTAAATAGAAAGAAAGAGATACTAAAAGCTGAACAAGCTCCTCTTGATCTCTGTATTATTATTGCGGTATTATACCTCTCTTTAGTCATCTAAAGATTTAATTTCTATCCTTGTTGTTGAAATCCCTAGAAAAATTTAAACTTTTAGTTGATTTTTGGGTTAAATTTGTGAAATTTAGGGTTTTTTTTTATAGATTGATGATAATTTGGTTCTGGGTTTTATGTCTAGATTGATTTTGTGATGCCGATGTTGTGAAAATTCGAAATTTAGTGAACATACTGTGATTAAAGCAATCTCAGCGGAGAAAAAAAATCGGATTTTTGTTTACATGAATGACCACAAGTACATTGGTCATTGATGTAATGTAGTTTAACTTAACATGAATGGATTTTATGTGTTGATGGGTTGTCGGAAACCAGGTTAGAAATTCTGGATAGTTGTTAGTGTAATGATAGTAGCTTAATGTGGATTTAAACGATCTCCAAAACGTGCTCTTTTTGAGTGAATTGTTGTATTGAAGTGTTTGGTATAGTTCTACTAACGATGGCGTTACATTAACTTTTTAATTATTCAGAGGGAATACTTCAAACAAGGAAAAATCGAACAATTCAAGGATATATTGGGGGAAGGGTCTTCGCCAGAGATTGATGAGTACTATGCTGATATGAAAGCGGAGCGCATTGCTATATTGAATGCACTGGGAGCATATTTTAGTTACCAAGGAAAAATTGAGACTAAGCAAAGAGAAAAAGATGAGTAATTATTTTTGGAAACACAGTATTATAATAGAGCTTTGAGGATTGACATACACGAGCCTTCAACTTGGGTTGGTAAAGGTTAGTAAGTTTAACGCTGAACACATGTTATTTACTTTGTTTTGATGAATGAAGCACTGTGTTTGAGTAATTAGATGTTTAGAATGGAGAGAGAAGAATTGAAACCAAGTGGTTATGTTTTCGAAAGTTTCATAAGTATGTTGTTACTGACATGATTTGGAAATTAAAATCTAGATCCTAACTTCTTGTGTACATGCCAGCTTTTACTGGCCAAGGGTGAAACAGAACAAGCATCTTCAACGTTTAAGATTGTGCTGGAAAGAAATCCTAAGAATGTGCCTGTCCTTCTTGGTCAGGTATGTCGAATTGACAACCTATTGCTCTTCCGATGCATCTTAAGCTGGATCTTACAACCTTGCAATATTCAGTATCCAGCATAAGATTTGCCGGTCTTTTTTCTTCAAACTTATTTGCTTGATAAAATTTCATGTGTGCAGGCATGTGTTCAGTTCAGCTTTAACCATTACACAGAGTCTTTGGACTTATATAAGGTATGTTTGTTCTACGCATTGTGTGGATGTTAACATTAACATGTGTTTACCCATTTTTTATTTTATCATAATGAGAACTGAACTTCGTCCTATTTTCTACTTGTTTAAGAGGGCATTGCAAGTGTATCCTAATGATCCTGTAGCTGTAAGGATTGGAATAGGTCTTTGTCGCTACAAACTTGGACAGTTTAATTTGAAAAAGCCCGACAAACTTCGAAGCTTCTTAAAAATAAACAGACTGAAAAAGTATTTGGTTATGAGACTATCTAATCCATTCAAGATCTTTGCTAACATCAAGGTTTCTTGTTTTTTATTTATGAATTGATTTTGGTTTTATTTGAAGTTAATTTGATCTGTGAGATTTGATTTTTTTTTTCTTTTTGTGAATGTAAAGATGGGGATACGTTGGAGTCTGATCTTGATTCCAGCTGTGAATTGATGAATTCAGATACTTGGATTGCAGCTGGCTTTGACGAGAATCATTTGGGTGGGTCACCGTCCTTCTCAAATAGTTCTGCTTAGCAATTTCTTCTTCTGACTGCTAACATCAAGTCATGTGTCTGAACGAAAAATTCATGATAGAACTGCAGAGCATTGGCCTACATTCAAGCTCAAACTTTTCTTTCTTTCCATTCAAGCTCAAACTTTTCTGAATTTTGTTTTCCTTAGAGACACTCATTTTCGTGATTTCCTTAATACATCATAGTTCACATATTTGTAGAGTTCTTTTCCTTGTGTGGGGTCTTGAACTTCAGTTGCTGAATTCTTTATGATCTAACTTTAACAGGAACTTAATACTCAAGAAATGGGGAGAAGGATTCCATGTAACATCAGTGGCAACTGGTGGAAGCCAATAGGGTGAAGTCATGTCTTTCAATGCGGGCTTCAGTGACCAAGTAGAGTTTAAACTTCATCTCATTCATTATTTTAAACGCATTTTGGTTGGACGCATTAGAATTTACGAATACATTTGGGTAGACATAAGAGATCTTTTGACGCCATAATAGATCAAGTTGCAGGGTTGGTACTGGGTCTGTAAGCTTGTTTTAACGGGATATGCAACTTGAACTGAAGGTGCAAGATCTCAAGAGAATTGTGAAGTTAATAAAATCTTTGGCCCTTAGACGATCGTTTCTACTTGAACATATTTACGTATTATTCTTATGTTGTGTGTGGGTCTTGGGGTCATAATTCTTCTATCTCATGAGGCTTAATATTTATTATTGCTCATCCTTTTCCTAAAGCCTTAGTAGCTTAAGTAAGTGAGATTGATTTTGAGTGGGTTTTTGTTCTTTTTAATTTTTTTTTCTGTAGATAGTACGAAGGGGGGTCATTCAGCAGCCCACATCAAATGTGTACAGTTAAGCTGGATCCGCAAATGGAGGTACAAGGTCTATACCTAGTTGATGTTTTTCTGCATATACTATGAAGCTGCTTCTCTTTTGTTCTGGTCATATTTTTGAGATCTTTGAAGAGTTGCTGATGAGTTGTCGGTTTTTGCAGGAAATAGTCGGTGTTAAACTGCTTCGGCTCAGAATTGTAGCTGCAATTAGGTATACAATTTCCTAGTTACAGATTATGTTAACATTGTATCTATTTACTGCTGCCATGTAGAACATTGTGTGTCTAATTTTATCATCTTTATCATGTCAGTAAGTAAGTTGTGAAACTTGTAAACATTTCTATTTTTTACTGTGATACTTTTAAGTCAACCATCCATTAATGAATCATTTTTTTTTCAATTCATTGGCAAATCTCAACATGGAACTTTTGTATGTCAATCATGAGAATTATGTAGTTCAATTTTTATCTTGATTGCATATTGGATATCAAAGTTATTAGATTAAATCACAAGAATTAGCAGGGTAGTTGAAGGGGAGCTGGTAATTGCAGATAAATATTGGGGAAAATCAATTTTGACTGGGTCAACGAAGACTTGACTATATTTTTTTTTCGGTTGCAAGAATTTAGCAACGACGAATATATGTTGCTAAATATGAACCAGAACAACTATATGCGGTCCAAATAAAAAATATCCCGGAATAGCTCTAAAATTAGCAACATAATAGCAACAACTTGTTCTTGTTGCTAAATTTTAGTTTCGCAACAGCTTGTTTCTGTTGCGACTGCCGTTGCCGTCCGAATTTAGCAACAAAGCTAAAGCTGTTGCGAAAATCTGCGACAAGGTGTTTCGCAACGGCAGAAATCTGTTGCAACGCCGGTCAGCAACAGGAATAAGTTGTTGCTAAACGTTAAATTTGGTGTAGTGAAAGAACTCATCATCCATGTTTGGATTGGAGTTGTTAGCATTTCTCGATGCGGCGACAGAATTGCTTTCAGGTGACATCTTAACAAAATTCCTTATGCTTTTGAAGTAACTACAATGGAACAAGGCAGAAAATTACTACTTCGAAGAAAACCATGCATGGAGACTTTTTCAGAAATTTGGATACAATGATCAAGAGTCAGCAACGAGTTTTATACGGGAAATTTTCTTTGGCCACATGTCATGGCACTCATGGCCAAAGGGGATGGGGACTGATGCTCGCTCGAGTAAAAACTTGCCGCGGGATATATGCTCTTAGACAAAACCATGTCTTGCCTCGAGAATAGCGCCCACGGCCAAACAAAAAAACAAACAAACTAAAACTAGGTTTTATGGAGAAAGGAGCCAACGACGGCCATCCATACATGCTTGCTTCACAAAATAATCGGCTTCACTACTATTGATGTTGTGGTTAACGATACTACAATACTACCGGCAAAGAGGAATCATTCATATTGGAGTATTTCTATAAGTTTATGGAAGACATGCCTATGGATAGGGCTTACACCAACACAGAAGAGCAAACAAAAAGGGAAGAAACGTTGGAACACATACCTTAAATATGCTCGCTTGCTTTACTGCTTTGCAACTAAGACCGAAACGCGGAAGCAAAGCCAACTACGCGAAAAAATAAAGAAGTTTAGGCAACACCTTTTATATGCATAGATTTTTTGGAGTTTGAGTATAAGAAGGTTTCTTTTTTTTTGGGTTGCGCATAGAAGAAGACAGCTGGTCCCGCGGTGTTAACGCCTTATAACATCAACAGTCCGTGACCCAAGCCAGAAGCACCATCATTACCGCTCCGTGGGTTGAAGTTGCAGCACCATCATCACCGCTCCGCGGAAAAAGTCGCAGCCAACATCAATGGTTCGTGACCGAAGTTACAACGTCAGCATCATCCCCATGGCCCAAATTGGCGCCAACGTTCCGGGAAGCAAAGCTCTATGGCCAAACCAACGCCAGTACCCCGTGACCAAGCCGGAAATACGCCAAGACGCCAGCACAAGTACCATAGGCTACTTATGCCTCCTGCCAAAGGTTAGTCGAATTTTCTGGCAATCTCTTCATGTCTTGCTCTTTCGATTTTACTCTTGTATGTCAACATCTCATGCTTACCCCGCAACAATTCCACTGTTACGTGCTAAGCAGGGGACTTAATGTTGATGGTGGTTTTTAGTTCAGGGCCAAATTTGTAAAACCCTGCATTTAATGTGTCGTCTCTCTGCAAAGAAACGGAGCCATGTAAAAGTGATGAGTGTTCAACCTCTTCATCCGAGCATTTATTGAGCAACATATATTCACATGAAATTTAACCAGAATGGTGCATGTAGCAACGATCCCAGATGTTCTGTAAATTTTGGCACCTTGCCTGTATTATTCAATTAATATGAGTTTCTTTGAATGCTTTGTGTGATATGTTCCCCGGATGAACCCTTAATATTGATATGGCATGAAAATTTTGTGTTCACTCGCAGCAGAGTAGCACGAATTTCCAAGTATCAAGGTTAAGGTCCTTGCATAAAGTATTCAACCGGAAAGCATATTGCTCTCTGGCAATGAACTTAAAGAACTCTGTGTCATCATATATAATTCAATCAATTGTGTGATAATTCACAAGATTCAGATATTACCCTGATTAATTTGAAAAAATTAGGGTTTTGCGCCCCGCGCAGTATATCAGACCTTGTCTGTCGAAATTAAGCCTAGGTGAACTAGGTAATTAATCCACCATGGATTAGTAGGTGCAAAATTCTAACCATAATCAGAAAACAACGAAAAAAAAGGAACCGCGGAATAGGAGTAGCAACAAAAGGAGGTATGGCCATGCCACAGGACAGACGGGGCCACTTGCAAGTGGCCACACCCCATGCTGCTCGAACCGGCCCCTATTCCCGCCAGATGCACATGAGTTGTGGTTGGGCCCATTCTTGTCGGACCTATTTCCCATCGACCAATCAAGTTGCTCTTAATCCGCTACACGCACACTGGAAGTGTGGACACACCCATGCTTGGCCGGCCCCTCTTTTAATCGACCAATCAGGTCGCTCTAAACATGCCACGGTATCAAAAGAGGAAAAGTTGCACCAGATAGTCGCTTTCTGAAGTTGCTCCAATACGCTAATTGGCATGCCAAACGTTCCATTCCGCTCCAGCATATTAGTCGCATGCCGAACATGCCTCGCCAAAAACACTAATCGGCATGCCAAACATGCCAAACGTTCCACTTTGCCATAGAAACATACCAAACGTGCCACTTTGCCACAATGGCAACTTACCCTAAATAGCGCGCCAATATGCTAACCCATTTCTTGTTCGTGGCCAAACGCATATTCCAATTAGGGTATTCCAAACGTGCCAACCCTAATTTCCAGTCGTGGCCCAATTACACCACTTTGTCCCTATAACATGCCATGAGCCATGTAGGAACCGCCAAACCCTAGAACAACGCCATTCTATAACCAGTCGTGGCCATCCTTGCGCCTGTGGTTATTCCCATGTTATGTCCTGCCATAATTCCTTTAATGTGGCCATGGCACCGATTGCATAAGACGTCATCGATCCGCGGCCATGCCACACACGCTACTTAGGGTTTCGATATTCCAAACCCTAATTTAGCTAAAGTTGTCACACCAACTAAGTCAGGTAATTCTCCTAAGGCCTTAAAGTTTGATGTAAAAACAAGGCCAATGTTTCCGGAGCCATATTTGGGTCTAACACCAATATTCCAAAATAGCTGCCATGGCTACGCCAGGCGCCACTGTGCCACGGCTACGTCAGGCGCCACTATGCCATTGGCATGCCGCTATATGCTACTACGCCATTGGTGTGTTCCAATAACGCCGCTGTGCTACCATCAGGCGCCAAAAGAATGTGGCCATAATCAATGGCCACCCTTTCTCATGAGTTACGATCTCAGCCGTCCAAATTCGCCACAGAATTGACAAGCCCGTGGCAAGTTTTGGGAGACCAACCAAGACAAGCCAAATAGCATCACGTGCTATTCTCCTGTGGCAAGTCTCCTGACTTTGACTTTACACACATAGCAATCTTCTACGCGTTTTTCACGAAAACACTCGATACATCAAACATGTCACAAACTGGGGGATGCTCATCAGGGTATTGGTCTGGCGGTTTACAGCGTGCGGCGTACAACACACCCATTATAAGAAAGTGTCAGAAAGCAGGGCAGTTAGTGGCGGTAAGAAGTAGTGGGTGTAACTAACCAGTTTCCTACATGGTGGGAACGTCGT
Organism: Papaver somniferum; assembly: GCF_003573695.1. Taxonomy (NCBI): domain Eukaryota; kingdom Viridiplantae; phylum Streptophyta; class Magnoliopsida; order Ranunculales; family Papaveraceae; genus Papaver; species Papaver somniferum. The sequence goes on along the minus strand of NC_039365.1, from coordinate 104,751,362 downwards.
CTCTGGCATTTACACTTGATACCACTTCTCCATTACTCATTCACTCCCACTTTCTACGAGATCAGGGTGAGTTCAATATGACTTGTATAAATAGGTTTTATCTATTTCCACAAAACAACAAGTTTTGGTGAGAACAACAACACAGTATCCATAAAAATACCAAAGAACTGATAGCTTTCATCCTGCAAGCCAGTTACAAATTCTGATACAAGTCACAAAATAGCCACACCTTCAGAATTAACCATTCTGGTCTCAACATCTTCTTTGCTTCCCTCCCTAATACCAACCCTTTTCATTCAATTTGTGATCGAAGCAAGACTGGAACGACCATTTCTTGGTTTAGGCCAGGATTGTACATATTGATCTATCGAATCTAAAGTACTCCCGTGCAGTGCATTTGTTTTAGGTTTAGATTTTTTCTCATCCACACACCCAAATTTACCAAAAATCAGCAGAAACATTTTTTACCCATAAACAACAATGTCATCGTATTATTACACAACATCAAAGTTCAATTGTATCACAACTTTGACAATAACACTATGGTGATATGCATCACTCCCCCTTAGTCAATACATATCTCAACATGAAAACCACTCCCCCTTACATAATGATCCGTAAACCATATGTATTTGTAGTGTGAACTACACATTAATTCTCCCCCTTTTTGTCAACAAAATTGGCAAAGGTACGAAAATTAGTGGGATCCTAATGAAATTTCCATGCAGATACATCATGACCAAAAAGTGTATTAACATACCATCAAATTTAGATGCAATCATAAATCCTAATCTAAATGCATTCATCAAGGAGTTAATGAAGATACAAGATAACCCCTAAAAATTCCACAGCCGCACTCCCCAAAAAGTTCGGCAATTAAGCACAAGTTCAAAATGAACTCTCCCCCATAAAATGTCATCCCCTAAGGAACCACAAAGGCGACCTTACTTTCACAACAAAAGAAGGATTTCTTTAGGACAAACAAATCACATGAAAACATGAATTTGTATACACAAAATTCAATTGAAACAACCACAAGGGAACCCATAGTTGGTTCAATCAAAAAATAGCAACCAAATTAACCACAAGAGAACCCATGATTAATTCAATTGGAATACACAACCAAATTAATCACAAAAAGATGATCAATTTAATTGGTCATACTTGACATAAGTGAACTTACGGAGCAATAACTGATTAACCAAAAGAGAATGATTAATTTAGTTGATCATGTTCGACATAGGGAACCTCACGGAGCAACAACTAAGTTAATCATAAGAACATAATCAACTCAGTCTATTGTGATCAACATAAGAAACCTTATGGAACAACACAGTATATGCACAAAGATTGTGGATCGGAGGTCGACCAAATACTGCGGAATAAATAAGGATTCATTCTATTTTGCATCACTATTTGCACAATGACATATATTAGACTTAATCCTTGTAAACAAAAGTTTTATCCTTTTTTTTATCAAAAACATGACATAAAAGTCTTTAAATTTTGTAATGTCAAAAGTTCATTCTATCTTTCATCAATACATTCATATCGACATAATAGAGATAACTTTTGAACAAGTATGGGACAGTCACAGGTTCACGGGCGTAAACAACATATCCCATAACAATTTGCAATATAAAATCACAAAGATTAAAATTGCAAAAATCATCTTCCAAAAAATACTTTAGAATTTAAATAAATAAATCTAAAAGCAATGAAGATGAAAATCGTTGGACATAGCTATGTGTACTCACAATAATGGCTATTCCAAACCCTAGTTATTCTTCTAAACACAAAAAGAAGATTTACTAGATATACGAAAGAAACATTCTAAAACCAATTATCAAGGTAAGAGAAACTACTCATCATCTTCATCATCGGAGACCATGAAGGTAGAGCGAACCTTGTCCATGTCTTCTTTAAGATCGGGAAACTTGGTAGCAATCACCAACAATTTTTCTTGAACACAACTTACTTTGCTATTCAACTTACACACACCCTTGTAAATTTTGCGAAGAAGCTTCAAAGAAGAATCACTCAAGCCATTAGTTGTGTCACATCTTTGTCTTTTGCACGCATTCTCTTTCATCCGGTTGAATGTACACGGCCTAACAAGCTTGGGAAATCCAATGGAGTTTCCAATAGGCTCAATGGAGAAATTGCGACAAATTCTCTCAATCAAGCAAGGGTAACCTAATTTCTTGTTGGAATATGTCATAGCCAATATTTGATAAATAATAAATCCACAAATGTCAAGACATTCGGTTTCCATCACAAGGAAATAGACTAATTCGGAGAACTCACGACTCCAACGGGAATTCTCAACCGTGGAGGGACAAAGATTAGATATACCAAGTTTTCCAAAAGACATCAAGGCAAAGCTAAGGTGATTAGTAGGAAATTTTCCTTCATTCCAATCAATGTTTTTCTCACAAATACCTTTTGAGATGGTTTCATATGATGGTCGATCATTACTTGGCCTAGGGATATGAAAATTACCCAAAGGAATTCTGGTAATCTTTGAAATTAATTCTCTATTAACAAGAATCCTTTTTCTATAGACCATGGTATTTAATTCCATGTCTTCAAGATCAACATCATAAATGTTGGCATTGAAGATTCTAGTTAGAGTATTAAATCCTTCACCAAGACCATCAAAGATGTTTCCAAACTTAAAATTTTCAAAACAAATCAAATCCTCCTTGTATCCATTAATAGAATCCAACTTCTTTTCTAAAATAAACCCATTGGATGAAATCTTTTCAAAAACATTTTCACAAGAATCATCAACAAATCTAATTCTAATTGAATTTTGATCTATGGGTGAATTCATGCTAGAAGTAGATGAAGCACCTAGGTTTTTTGAAACCACATTTGGAACCTTGAAATTCTTCATAGTATTTAGAAATTGGAAGAGGAAATCACTTACTTGGAATGAGCTTTTAACACCTTCTTTCTTATTTGTTCTCCAAAGAAGTTTTAATGGAAAAAATTCACGAACCCTAGAGAGCTCACATACGCGGACAAGGAGGAGGAAGAAAGAGGAATGCATACTTCTCTTTTTAAGTACCCACTAATGGGCTTGGACCCGTTTCTGAACCGTGACCTACAAAGTGAAAAAGTTGGGGTCTAACAACCACACCCAATATTTCGCTTATCAATCTGTATGGAAAAACTCCAATATACTTTCTAGAGAATCAACTAGACAGTCAGACTCAATCAAGATAAAAAGTATATCAAAGAGTTTATATTCCAATCTCTCGATTTGATATATACTCAAGCAAATAGAAATCTGCGAGTCTTTATCAAATACTGGAGAGATAACTTGGATGGTACCAAAGACCAATTTCCATGTGTCAATCAATTTAAATCAACAATCAAAAGGTCAGATATTTTAATTGATTGAACAACGCACAACCTGTGATATTTAAATTATATAACAAAATATAATACGGAAAAGAAATAACACAGACACCGGAATTTTGTTAACGAGGAAACCGCAAATGCAGAAAACCCCCGAGACCTAGTCCAAATTGAACACACACCGTATTAAGCTGCTACAGACACTAGCCTACTCCACACTAACTTCGGTCTGGACTGTAGTTAAACCCCAACCAATCTCACACAGATCCAAGGTACAGTTATGTTCATACGTCTCTGTTCCCAACAGGGTACTACGTACTTGATTCCCTTAGATGATCTCACCCACAACTAAGAGTTGCTACGACCCAAAGTTGAAGACTTTAATAAACAAATATGTATCACACAGAAAAGTCTATGGTAATAGATAAATCCATCTCCCACGAATATACCTACAATTTTTGTTCCGTCTTTTGATAAATCAAGGTGAACAGGAACCAACTGATAATCCGGACTTATATTCACGAAGAACAACCTAGTATTATCAATCACCTCACAATAGTCTTAATCGACGCAGCGAAAAAAGATATTGTGGAATCACAAACGATGAGACGAAGATGTTTGTGATTACTTTTTATCTTGCCTATCGGAGATAGAAATCTCAAGACAATTATTAAAATTGTACTCGTACGATAGAAACATCAAGATCAGATCACACAACTACGATAAAGTAGTATCGGCCTGGCTTCACAATCCCAATGAAGTCTTAAAGTCGTTAACCTGGTTTAGAAGAAGAAACCAAAAGTTAAAGGAGAATCGACTCTAGCTTAGCACAACTAGTATCACACAGAATGTGTGGGGATTAAGCTTCCCAGTTGCTAGAGTTCTCCCTTATATAGTCTTTCAAATCAGGGTTTGCAATCAATGTTAGCTTGGTAACAAAGAATTCAATATTCACTGTTAGATGAAAACCTGATTACATTCAATCTAATATTTGTCAACCGTTAGATCGAAAACATAGCTTTTTATACACAAATGAAATGCACGTTTATAGGCTTATGTAACCGTACCCAAACTTGTACATTAGTTGGTTCAACAATAGTTAACTAAATGGTTAGCCATATGATCACTTTCGTATCAACCATATTCTTCTTCACCATAACTAGTTCAACAGACTCAAATGAACTAGTTAGAGAGTGGTTCAATTTAAAGAAAATCTTATGTACTACAGAAGACACAGTTGAAGCAAAAACGATTTGATTCACTTGAATCGATTCATGAACTATATAGCCACGGTTTGCAATTTCATTCCTTAGTTAATATGAATAGGTTCACAAACATCATTTTTAGATATAACCTACTCAAGTTCGCGGATGGAGTTAACAAACTCCAGCAGAAATTCTCGGGTTTGAGAACTTCGCCAGTTCGCAGACTGGGTTCGCGGACTTAGCTCACGCACTACTCCGGTTCACTTGATAAACAAAGTTCGCAAACTTCGGTTCAAGGAATAATGACTTATACATATATGTGTTTCCACAACAATGCTTATATCCTTCACTGGTTATTTAATCAAAACTTTCATTTCAATCATTGAAGCATTCTCAGAGGACATTATATAGTTGTTATTCACAAACCATTTTTCGTCAGAGCAATTTTCAAAGTGATTGAAACATAACATGACTTTCGTCACTAGATAAATATGAACTTGGGTAAAGCGAAAGCTTACCAACACATATTTCGAGAAATAAATAGGCGAGATAAACTCAGCTCGAAATACCAAATGTGTATAATCTAAGTCTATATAGCAAAACGACTTTTGTCTAAAGATAGGTGATAAATAGACTTTTGAGTGATAGATAAGTTCAAGTCTCCACATACCTTTTAGTCGATGAAGATCCACTAGTTCCTTGAGTAGTCCTTCGTCTTGTATGATGATTACCATGGAGTTCTTGAACTCAACTACACTTTCTATCCTAGTCCGAGACCTTGGCTATAATAGACTAGAATCAAGACTTATAGTTTTGATCACTAACATTGACAAAATGCTTGAGATAGCAACGCATGCGAGTTCGACCGAGCAATGCTCTAACAATCTCCCCCTTTGTCAATTTTAGTGAAAAAGCTATCAATACATATGGAATACAAAAAAAAAATGTATAAATAAACTTTTGTAGCTCCTATTGCACATCCTAATCTTCAACATTACTCGAAATCTTCGTCACTTCCAAGTAATCCAATGATCCCAAAGGTTGTAAGTTTAGCATCATCGTTGTTGAAAATCCGTAGCTATAACAACGAGAAAATAAGAGTTCTCAATCATTTTTATACAGTGTCATAGTATCATTACACAGTGTCAAAGTTCAATTGTATCACAACTTTAACAACAATACTATGGTGATATGTCACTCCCCCTTAGTCAATACTCCATCTCACATGGAAACCACTCCCCCTTACATAATGATCCGAAAACCATATGTATTTGTAGTGTGAACTACATATTAATTCTCCCCCTTTTGTCAATAAAATTGGCAAAGATACAAGAACGGGATCCTAATGAAATTTTTGAAAGAGACATTTCATGACAAAAAAAAAGAAGCATATATCATCTTATTTAGATGCAATCATAAAGCCGAAGATAAATTCATTCATCAAGGAGTCTATAAAGATACAAGATAACCCCTATAATATTCCACAGCCGCACTCCCCACAAAAATTTGGCAATTAAGCACAAGTTCAATTAAGAACTCCCCCCCATAAAATTTCATTCTCGAAAGAACAACAAGAGCGACCTTAATTTCAAAAATAAAAGAAGGATTTCTTTGGACATAACAAATCACATACGAGTATGAATTTCAATCCAAAATATTCAATTAAATTAACCATAAGATAACCCATGATTAATTTAATCAAACATGCTCAACATAGTAAACTTGTGGAGACTTAAAAACACTCAATTAGATTAATCACAAGAAAACCCGTAATTAATCTAATCGGAAAACACAACTAAACTAATCACAAAAGTAATCAATTTAATTGGTCATGCTCGACACAAAGTATCTCATGGAACAACAACTATGTCAAAACAATGACTCAGTCGATAGATCTCAACATAAGACACCTTGTGGAACAACACAGTGGTACACAAAAATTGTGGATCGGAGATCGACCTTATACCGTTGAATAAGCAAGGACTCATTCTATTTTCCATCACATTTGCACAATGACATTCAATAGACATAATCCTTGAACAAAAAAGATTTTAACCTATCTTCCATCAAAAATTGACATAATAGGCTTAACTTTTGTATTTGTCAAAAGTCAATTCATTCTTTTATCAATACATGCATATCAACTCACGAACGACTTTACTTTTGACAAAGTACGGGACAATCAAGTTCACGGACATAAACACACATATCCCATAACAATATTGCAATATATAAAACCATAAATATTAATACTATAAAAATCATCTTCCAAACAATTTTAGAATTCAAACAAACAAACCTAAAAACATGAAGATGAAAACGTTGGACATAGCTATGTGTAATCACAATAATGGATATTCCAAACTCTAGTTATTCTTCTAAATAAAACAAGAAAAAAATAGAAGATTTACTAGACAATAAGACCTTCGAAGAATTCTTTATCGTCCCCGAACTCCTTGTCGTCAACAACCATTGGAACATAAGGTTCATTAAGGTAGGAGATTATATCAATAAACCTTCTTGGCTGATGTTGTTGAACCAGGGCCTTCTGAATCTCATGAGTCTTATACACAAAAGCCTTTATTTGTTGAATCTCCTTTCGCATCTCCTTCAACACTTCAAGAACATCAAAAAACTTCTGAGAATTTGAAGGAACGGCTCTTTGCTTCCTCACATTACTTCTTCTCCTTTTAAATGTTGGGGGTAATGGAGATTTTCCTTTTTCCTTTATGACTGATGGCTTAACAATCATATTAGCATTTTTTCTATCAGAAGACATCATGCTTGGAGTATCCATAAACGTATGGTATTGTGAGAGGAAATCACAATTTTCTCAACAAGTAGTCTTGAGATAAAAAGAGGTTACAGAGAAGGAAAAAGGAATGTGGGGTTTTGAAACCTTTAAACCGGTTCGTACACGACCAACTCACAACCCTATGAAGAGTAAAATTGTCGATAATAACCCTCCTTTATTGATAGACGGGAATTCCTAAAACTTAAAAAAGCTTTTCCTAAAGCCTGAGAGGTACAAAATCATTGTTTCTTTTGATCAGGCACATGAGACAAAATTTCAATGGTTACTTAATCTAAACTCTCATTTCAATCATTGAAACATTCTCAGAGGACGTTATATAGTTGTTATTCACAAACCATTTTTCGTCAGAGCAATTTTCAAACTGATTGAAACATAACATGACTTTCGTCACTAGATAAAGATGAACTTGGATAAAGCGAAAGCTTACCAACACATATTTCGGGAAATAGATAGGCGAGATAATCTCGGCTCGAAATACCAAATGTGTATAATCTAAGTCTATATAGCAAAACGACTTTTGTCTAAAGATAGGAGATAAATAGACTTTTGAGTGATAGATAAGTTCAAGTCTCCACATACCTTTTAGTCGATGGAGATCCACTAGTTCCTTGAGTAGTCCTTCGTCTTGTATGATGATTTCCATGGAGTTCTTGAGCTCAACTACACTTTCTATCCTGATCCGAGACCTTAGCTATAGTAGACTAGACTTATAGTTTTGATCACTAACATTGGCAAACATGCTTGAGATAGCAACGCATGCGAGTTCGGCCGAGCAATGCTCTAACACAAATGAAAGTAGGATTTCTATTGATGTTCACACATCAAGGTTGTGCAACCCGTGAAATTACATATGTAAAACGAAACGGATGCAACTGAAAGGTTATTCGAATATTCAAGAAGGACAGAATAACGTTTTTAACTCTGCTGCACAAATCAACCATTTCTTGTCCCATCTCAAGATATATATATATATATATATATATATATATATATATATATATATATATATATATATATATATATATATATATATATAAATGGGATAGTTCCAGGCTTGTTACAAAGTGACATGATGTTCAGAGGAATCCTCATGCAACACTCCTGGTTGATATTTGTGAGCAGTCCCAGTGATATAATCATAGTAATGATGATAATCAGGGTTGTCAGAGCTTTCCACCTTTATTTTCATATGACTGGAAAGAAGATTCTTCCTATATATTGACCTTGTGTCTAAAACATGAGAACCCGTATTGGATCTACTTGTGTTGACAACATGTTCAGTTCGTACATCGTTATTCCATAGTTTTACATGTACATAACTTTTATCGGGTCGATTCTTAAACTTAACAGAATTAAATTTTTCTAAGAATCTAAAAACGCTTTCAAAAGATCTAAATAGATATTTGTCAATTGATCCATTACGATAATATTTATTTAAAATATTAAGAGTTAATCTAGTGGGAGTCCATATCTTTGAGCGTAACGAACGTTTTCTCAATCTTCCCTTTAGATTGTTTATCATCATCTAAGTTTTCCAAGGTCTTAGATGAGATGAGATTATAATGAGAAACCGGAGGATTTTTCCATAATAATCTTTGAACAATCTTTAAGGTTTTCTGGCGTGCATTACAGATGCCAAGAGCAAGTTTTCCAAAGAAATTTTCCATAGATTAAATTTTTAGGGATCAATCAAACATAAAATTATTAGGTTTATAGTGTTTGCCTTTTCTGATACCAATTGAAAATGTGGGGGTACAACAATCACACCCAACAATTTGTTTGGCAATCTGAGAGGACTTACTCCAATACACTTTCTACAGAATCAACTAGACAGTCAGACTCAATCTAGATTAAAGTATATCAAAGAGTTTAATATCTCTAACTCTTAATTCATTCCGCAATCAGCAAATAGAAATCTGTGAGCCTGATTTTATATAAGAGGAATTACTTGAACGGTACCAAAGACCAATGTTCAAGTGTCAATCAATGTAAATCAACAACCAAAGGTTGGGTATTCTAATTGATTAATCTTAACGCACAACATGTGATATTTCAATTATATAACAAATATAATCCGGAAAAGAAATAACACAGACGCCAGAATTTTGTTAACGAGGAAACCGCAAATGCAGAAAAACCCCGGGACCTAGTCCAGATTGAACACCATATTGTATTAAGCCATTATAGACACTAGCCTACTACCAATTAACTTCATACTGGACTGTATTTGAACCCTAATCAATCTCACACCGATTCAAGGTACAGTCTCTGATCCTAGTAGGATACTACACACTTGATTCCCTTAGCTGATCTCACCCACAACTAAGAGTTTCTACGACCCAAAGTCGAAGACTTGATAGACAAATCTTTCTCACACAGAAAAGTCTATATGATTGAATAAATCTGTCTCCCACAGAAATACCCAAGAGTTTTTGTTCCGTCTTTTGATAAATCAAGGTGAACATGAACCAATCAATAAACCAGACTTATATTCCCGAAGAAAAGCTGAGTATTATCAATCACCTTACAATAAACTTAATTGACTAGCGAAACAAGTTATTGTGGAATCACAAACGATGAGACGAAGTTTTTTTGTGATTACTTTTATATCTTTCCTATCGGAGATATAAAATCTCGAGCCAATTATTTCAATTGCACTCAACACGATAGAAACAGCAAGATCAGATCACGCAACTACAAAGATAATAGTTGGGTATGGCTTCACAATCCCAATGAAGTCTTCAAGTCGTTAACCTACAGGGTCTCGAGAAGAAACCTAAGGTTAAAGGAGAATCGACTCTAGTTATGCAACTAGTAACACACATGAGGTGTGGGGATTAGTTTTCCCAGTTTCTAGAGTTCTCCTTTATATAGTTTTCAAATCAGGGTTTGCAATCCAAGTTACCTTGGTAACAAAGCATTCAATATGCACCGTTAGATGAAAAAACTGATTCAACCAAGCTAATATCTTTCAACCGTTAGACCAAACTTACCTTGTTACACACCAATGAAATGCACCCTCATTTAGGTTTATGTAGCCGTACCTAAACGTGTACACCATGTTGGTTCGCAAATAGTGAACCGAGGTTAGCCATATGATTACTGTCATATCAACCTTATTCATCTTAACCATAACTAGTTCAAATGACTCAAATGAAACTAGTTAAGAGTTCTTCAATTGTTTAGAAAACACAATTGAAATCAAATCGGTTTGATTCACTTGAATCAATCATGAACATTATAGCCACGGTTTGCAAAGATTGCATTCCTTATGATTTAAATGTTTAAGTTCATGGACTTGACCAATTTGACAAAGTAACCAGCTTAAGTATGCGTACTTAAGCAACCGGTTTTGAGTTTGTGAAGTTTTCAAACTCAGCAGAAATTTTCGGTTCAAAAACTTCCGTCAGTATGCGTACGGGTACGCATACTTAAGGTGACTAGTTTGTGAGTTTTGCCAAAACCATATTCAGCAGAAATTCTCGGTTTGAGAACTTCCACCAGTATACGTACGAGTACGCATACTTAACCTGTCTCCTTCACCAAATCCGTATACACACATATGCATACTCTTGGATTCCGGTTTATGGACTTATACACTAATGTGCGAACACACTATATATGCTTATATCCAAAGATTGTTACATTATCATCTCTTTATTTCAGTCATTGAAACATTCTTCTATAATGTTAATAGCCGTTTTCACACACTATCAACATCAAAGCAATTTTCAAGATATTGAAATAATCATTATTGAAACCTTCCAAGTCTTACACCAAATGATTATATCACACAAACCATGTAAGATGTTACTCGGCAAGTTTCTCATGATATAAGATAAACTTGGTCGAAGCGAAAGCTTACCAACACATATTTCGAGAAATATGTAAGCGACATATACTCAGCTCGAAATCGTAACATGACTTATGTCTATAGGAGATAGTAGAAATAGACTTTCCAAGTGATATATAAGTTCAAGTCTCCACATACCTTTTGTCGAAGAAGTTCCACAAGCTCCCCTTAGTAGTTCTTCGTCTTCAAGAGATGAACTTCGAGAGATTTAAGCTCAACTACACTATCTATGTCCTAGTCCGAGACATCTACAAATAGGATAGAAATTAATACTTATAGTTTTTATCACTAACATTGAAAAACATGCTTGAGATAGCAACGCATGCGAGTTTGACCGAGCAATGATCTAACAAAGAGACTTTGGTATTTGCTCACTCGAGCATCTGGGCACTACATGGTCGGCTCATCATCCCATATAGTCGGTCCCTCTTTCACCCAGTGGTTGATTTTTCATAAAATCATTAATTAAAGCATAATTCTGAACATGTTCAAATACTAATAGTTTTATGTTGACCCTGCAATCGACATTTTTAATTGATTATACTCGTCCAGTTTCCAGTATCTTAAATTAATAATTTAATTGGTCCCTCTACTAATAATTCACCAAACAAGCAATATTTTCTCAAACTAGGAATATTGATTCGATCATCAATATTTAATGCATCAGACGAGCAATATTTGCTCAGACTATGAATGTTGGTTCAACTATCAATATTCAACAATTTATAAAATGAGCAATATTTGCTCACTTTAACTATTGACATTCATTCGATAATTATACAACTGTCTCAATAGACATGTTTAATTCATGAATCCTAGAGTGTTCGTAAATCATGCTCGACTAGCAATACAAGGACTCATCTTCCAATCAAGTCAACAACTAACTAATTAAATAAACGTCTTCCTTGCAGACTCCACAATCACGAGATATCAATCGTGTCACATGGGGATATTAACTAGGGTTTTGGTCTGGTGGCCTACGACACGTGTGTTCACCCACGATGAGAATGTGACTAAGTCGTGCAAGCGGTTGGAAGAGTTAACGAAGTAGTGGATGGACAATCAACCAAGTATCCTCATGATGATTAACTGGTTTTAACACAATTTCCCACTTTCTCACTCTTTGACTCCAGAAACCGTCACACTTACTGAGATCAACGTGTCTACTATTTCTTGCAATATAAATAAGTCTATGAACCCATGATTGAAACAACAGTACAAGAATTCTTAGCGTCTGAGCAATCACTCTCAGCAGAGTAAATGCAATCGATCAGAATTTATTCACTCAGAATACACAACACATCCACAATCCTTGATCAAGATTGATCTCAAACAGTTCTCAGCTTCCCTCCTACAGATCGACCCATCCTCTCTTGTGACCGAATTGACTCTGGAACGACCATTGTCTTGGATTAGGCCGGAGTCTTACAGATTGATATCTCGAACTCAAAGCACTCCCATGTAGTGCATCTGTTTTTAAAAGGTTAAAGCAATTTGATCGGTCGAGAGTCTCCTCCGCACGGTCGTCTCTCCACTTTCCTAGAAAAATCAGCAAATCGTTTTCTCCCACCAACAAGGATATACTTTGATGCACGTACCATCCGAGTCCTAACAAAGTCCCAAATAGGTCAGATCCTCGACACCATGGAGAAAATAGGAAGGGTGGAGAATTGGAACGCGTTGATCAAACAGTTCCAGATAATTTTTGAAACAAGGAAGGCCGAGAAATCGCAGATACTGACAGACTTCTTAGCAGGATTACCCATCAAGGAAGAAGCAGAAGTAGATGACATCCCGGGGATGGAAGAATACAAGGAGGACCCTGAGATCTTGCTTGAACCTCAGATTATACGCAAGTGGGAAATATTCGTAGATAGCTCCTCCAACAGAGAAGGCGCAGGCATAGGAGTGGTGATAACAACACCTACGGGAGATCGATTAATCTATGCCTTCAGGCTAGAATTCGATCGATACAATAACAATATTGTGGAGTACGAAGCACTGATACATGCATTGCGCTTAGAAAGGGAGCTTGTACTGACAGATTTTCGGTTAACTAGTGACTCTCAGTTGGTCATTAGGCAAATCGAACTCAAATATCAAACTTTGGGTCTATTATTATCCACGTATCTAACGCTAGCACAGGAGCATGCGTCCCAAATAAGGAACATAGTTCAGGCATGTTTGTCGAAAGGATAATATGCATGCAAATTCCTTGGCATACATATCATCAATGCTAAGAGATAGAACCACTTCAGTTGTGCTGATCAGAATAATATATGAACCTTCGATAGGAGGTTGAGTCTCATGAACATATGAGACACTGGCTGTCCAAACTCGGGCCATGAGAGAGCTAGACAAGGATGATCCAAACGAATAAGAAACTAAAGAAGAATATAAAGAATCATACGAAGATCAACCCATGGTGGAAGACGACGAGGGGAATGAACCAGAGGATGATTGGAAAATCCCAATTCACCAGTATCTTGACAAAGGTACCCTGCCCGCAGATATAAAGGAAGCGAGGAAGATCACATCAAAGGCATCCACATATGCGCTACGTGACGGGATATTATATAAAAGGTCATTTATCGGACCATTGATGCGATGTCTCTCGAGGACCGAAGAAAAAATGATACTTAACGACATACCTAATGGAGAAACCGACAACCATAATGGAAGAAGGTCTTTGGCTCTCAAGGCCAAAATGCAAGGATACTATTGGCCTTTCATAGACGAAGATTCAAAGAACATGGCTAAGCGCTGTGAAAAATGTCAACGCTTTGCCAGGAAGATCAAAGCCCCAACAACGGAGCTTAATTCGGTTATTATCCCTTGGCCATTTGTCAAATGGGGGGTTGATATAGTCGCACCCTTGGTGGAGGGTACACTGAAAAGAAAATACTTGATCGTGGCTACGGAATACATCACTAAGTGGGTGGAAGTAAATCCTTTGGAAAGAATCATAGACTCTGATGTCTTTGGATTCTTGTAATTATATGCAGGTTTGCAATATCCGCAGCCATAGTTTCAGACAATGGCAAGTAGTTGCAAGGGAAGAACATCGACATGTATTCGAGATCTTCAACATCCAGAAAAAAAAATCAACTCCGATTTATCCAAAAAGCAACGGGAAAGCGGAGGCCACAAAAAAAACCATAGAAATGAATTTCAAAAAGAAGCTAGGCACGTACAAAGAGAGATGGTGCAAACAACTGCACAACGTCCTATGTTTGATCACTTCTTTAGACATCCAAACATGTAATATGAGATATATGTTTGATCACTTATTTAAACATCCAAACAAGAATGTTATGAAGTTTCTCATTCCGTAGACGAAAACAACATCTCTTTTCAAGGTGACCTTTGTTTCTGCAGTAATGGAAACTGAATGGAATGCCACTACCTGATCTCATGAGAGCTGTCTTTGGAGGTTGACGAACCTTCTCTGGTACTTCAGCTGCTGGAGGTAGATCATCACTTTTGTTATTAGTGAGATTCTTCTGTTGGAAAACACTATTAGCATGAACAACACCAATCTTACTAATAGTTGAAGTGTTTGTTCCTTTATATCCCAAACCTCGTGTATCACGAAGTTTCTTACATGCTCCCAGCATAATGGATAAGGTTGAACTAGAGCCAAAATTTTTCAAGTTTTCTTCCAACATTTTGACCTTATCGAGAGCAGCAATTAGGTCAGCCTCTAATATTTTTTCTCGAGAAAGAAAAGCATTTTATCTTCACTGAAACAACTTTGTTGAGACTCACACCTTGCTTCAGATTCTGCAAGTTTTTCTTTCATTACGATGAAGATTTTCACATTCTGAATTTTTTGAACGCACATCTTCTTCACGATCCTTAAGAAGAGATTGTAACAGATTATATCTTCAATCATAACCCTTAAACAGTTTTCTCATTTTCTTGTATTCTTGACAGAGAGGAGTCAGAAACTCAGTCAAGAAAGACGTTGACTTCTTTTTCTTAATGAGATGGTCGAAAACCTTGATATATTGCGAGACTTCCTCATCAACATCATTTTCAACATCTGAATCACTTTCATCTGAAAGTTCATCCAACTGTCCATCCAGGCGGGTTTCCCAGTTATACACAGTTTCAGGCAATGAAAAAGATGTGAGAGAATCCTCAAGTTAATCCAAGCTTTGAACCAATTCAGAATTTTTCTGAACTGGCGTTGTAACGTTTGAGATAACACTTCTGTCCATAAAGTCAGATTGCTACAAACATAGACTTATGAGGTCTTAGCGTGTTTTCCTGCTATGATACCAATTGAAAAAGCGAGGGTATAACAACCACACCCAATAATTTGTTCGGCAATATGTATGGATTAAACTCCAACTTAATTCCGAGAGCACCAACTTAAAAGAAAGACTCAATCAAGAATTATATCAAAAAGTTTATATCTCTTTCCCAATACAATCAGCAAATCAAACAGATAGAAATCCGCGAGTCTGATTGATATGAGAAATAACTTGGACGGTACCAATGACCAATGCCCAAGTGTCAATCAAGTTCTATCCAATAAACAAGGTCGGATTTATCAACTGATTGAACTATGCACAACCTGTGATATTTCAATTATATAAACATATAATCCGGAAAAAAATAACATAGATACCAAAAAATTTGTTAACGAGGAAACCGCAAATGCAGAAAAACCTCGGGACCTAGTCCAGATTGTACACCACACTGTATTATGCCGCTACATACTCTAGGAAACTACAAGTTAACTTCGTTCTGGAATGTAGTTGATCCCTAACCAAGTCTCACACCGATTAAGGTACAATTACTCTCCTTTACGCCTCTAGAACCACGTCGGATTCTGCGCACATGATTCCCTTAGCTGATCTCATCCACAACTAAGAGTTTCTACGACTCAAAATCGAAGATTTATAAACAAATTTGTCTCCCACAGATATGTTTATTCTTTATTCTGTTTTTGTTCCGTATTTTGATAAAATCAAGATGAACATGAACCAACTAATAATACGGTTTTATACTCCCGAAGAGTAGCCTAGAAAATATAGTCACCTCACAATAACCCAACTTAGTAATAGGAAAAGTTATTGCGGAATCACAAGAGTCTGAGACGAACAACTTTTGCGATTAATTTTTATATCTTACCTGTCGGAAATAAATCTCGAGTAAATCTTAGAGAAGATAAAACTTAATACGATATAACAAGTAAGATCAGAATACACAACTACAGAGAAAATAGTTGTTTCTGGCTTCACAATCCTAATGAAATCTTCAAGTCGTTAACCTATAATGGTTTTGGAAAAACCTAGGTCAAAGTAGAATCGACTCTAGTACGCTAGGAACACACATAAGTGTGGGAATTAGGTTTTCCCATTGCTAAAGTTCTCCCTTATATAGTCTTCAAATCAGGGTTGCTTTCAATCAAAGCTAAGATAGCTTAGTAACAAAGCATTCGACATTCACCGTTAGATGATATCCTGATTTAAGATTCAAGCTAAGTTTTCTTAAAAATAAAGCAATCAATCTCCACCGTTATATGGTCTTAGATTGTTACACACAAATGAAATATACCTTCATTTAGATATGGGTTACTGTACCTAAATGTGTATATTGAGTTGGCTCAATAATAGTTAACCGAAGATAGCCATATGAACACTTTTATCTTAGCCGTATTCATCTAACACTTGCATATCAAATATGAAGATCAATCAATTATGAAAGATAATCAAATGAATCTAATTGTGTTTCAAAGTTCAATTGTTCACTATATCATAGAATTATATATGAACAAATTAAATCAAAATCGGTTTGATTCGTAATCGTACAAAGTACTTTTACAAGAATCAATTCATGAACATTAAGCCACGATTTGCTTAGATTGCAGTCCTTAAATCATAAATGTTTTAGTTCATGAGTATGAGAATCATACATGACCGATTCTAGAACTTCACCTACGCGGACAAAGCTTTGTACCTTGGCCTAGTCAAGCCGTTCGTAAACCCGGTTCGTGAACAACCGTTCCAGACCCAACTCAGGTAAACCCGTTTCATACTAGGTACACAAACAAGAGTTTCTTACCTTCTCAGGTAAATCCGTTTGTATACTAGGTTTGCATACCATGTTGTATCCAAACATGGGTAAGTGTTCTAAACTCTCATTTCAATCATTGAAACATCCTTATAAGACGACAATGGTTGCCTCCCACAAACCATTAGCTTCAAGTAATTTTCAAGTGATCGAATGATCAATAAAAAACTTCCCAAATTAACATCAAATGACCGTCTCACACAAATCATATAAGATGTTCAAGGTAATTTTCACATGATCATCTTTTGACATTATATTTAGTTTCCAACAAATAAATTGTTTCCATCTAAACTCGTCAAGAATATGATGAACATATCTAAAGCAAAAAGCTTCCAACCCATATTTCGAGAAATAGATAAGCGAGTTAACCTCGGCTCGAAATATCAAATGTGTATAATGTAAAAGTATATATAGCTATACGACTTAGTATCATTAGAAGATACAAATAGAATAAACTTCTGAGTGATAGATAACTTTTTGTCTCCACATACCTTTTGTTGATGAAGTTCCTCCAAGCTCCTCAGTAATCTTTGTCTACAATTGGTGAACGCCGTGAAATCTAAAGCTCAACTACACATTCTATCTGTTAGAGCACTGCTCGGTCGAACTCACAACCGTTGCTATCTCAAGCTTGTTTGTCAATTTTAGTTTCCAAAACTATAAGTCTTGATTTCTTATAGCTAAGTATCAGAATAGGATAGAAAGAGTAGTTGAGATCTAGACTCCACGACGTTCATCATGCAAAGACGAAGAACTACTCAAGGAACTGGTGGATCTTCATCGAAAAAAAGGTATGTGGAGACTTGAACTTACCTATCACTCAAAAGTCTATCTACTTTATCTCCTATCTTGAGACAAAATTCATATTGCTATATAGACTTCGATTATACACATTTGCTATTTCGAGCCGAGTTTATATCGCTTATCTATTTCTCGAAATATGTGTTGGAAAGCTTTCACTTTTTCCAAGTTCATCTTTACTCGGGACAAAAGTCATGTTAGTTATTTCAATCTCTTGAAAATCACTTTGATGAAAAATAGTGTGTGAATAACCACTATATAACATCCTCTAAGAATGTTTGAATGATTGAAATGAGAGTTTAGAATATATAACCATGTTTGGATATAAACATTGTATTTTAACTCATACTTATGTAAGTCCAAAATCCTTGAACCAAAGTATGCGTACTTTTCTTGTTCAGGATGATAGGAGCTAAGTCCGCGCACCCGTACGCGTACTACCGGAAGTTCACATCCCGTGAATTTCGGCCGGAGTTTGTAAGATGAAAACAAGATCAGTCCGGGTACTTAAGTATGCGTACCCATATGCGAACTTAAGTGGGTTATTTTCTAAAAACAGTTTAATTCGTGAACTAAGACATTTATAAATTAAGGAATGCAATCTTTGCAAACCGTGGCTATATTGTTCATGAGTCGATTCGAGTGAATCAAAACTGTTTTTGTTTCGATTATGTCTTGTATAATTATATGAGATCTAAGCTGAAAATGCGGGGGTCTAACAACCACACCCAAAAATTCGTTTGGGAATCTGAGAGGACTTAATCCAATACACTTTCTAAAGAATCAACTAGACAGTCAGACTCAATATAGAGTAAAGTATATCAAGGAGCTTAATATCTCTAACTCTTAATTTAATCCGCAATCAGCAAATAGAAATCTGTGAGCCCGATTGAATAAGAGGAGTTACTTGAATGGTACCAAATACCAATATTCAAGTGTCAATCAATGTAAATCAACAACCAAAGTTTGGAAAACACATACACTAAAAAAATATTCTAATTGATTGATCTTAACGCACAACCTGTGATATTTCAATTATATAAAAAAATATAAAGCGGAAAAGAAATAACACAGACACCAGAATTCTGTTAACGAGGAAACCGCAAATGCAGAAAAACCCCGGGACCTAGTCCAGATTGAACACCATACTGTATTAAGCCGCTACAAACTCTAGCCTACTACCAATTAACTTCGGACTGGACTGTAGTTGAACCCTAATCAATCTCACACTGATTCAAGGTACAGTTTCGTTCCTTACGTCTCTGATCCCAGCAGGATACTACGCACTTGATTCCCTTAGTTGATCTCACCCACAACCAAAAGTTTCTACGACCTAAAGTCGAAGACTTGATAAACAGATCTGTCTCACACAGAAAAGTCTATAGATTGAATAAATTTGTCTCCTACAGAAATACCTAAGAGTTTTTGTTTCGTCTTTTGATCAATCAAGGTGAATAGGAACCAATTGATAAACCGGTCTTATATTCCCGAAGAACAGACTAGTATTATCAATCACCTCAAAATAATCTTAATCGACTAGCGAAACAAGATATTTTGGAATCACAAACGATGAGACGAAGATGTTTGTGATTACTTTTATCTTTCCTATCGCAGAAATTAATCTCGAGTCAATTATTTCAGTTGCACTCAGTATGATAGAATCGGGCAAGATCAGAACACGCAACTACAAAGAAAATAGTTGGGTCTGGCTTAACAATCCCAATGAAGTCTTTGAAGTCGTTAACCTACTGGGTCTCGATAGAAACTTAAGAGGTTAAAGGAGAATCGACTCTAGTCATGCAACTAGTAACACACATGAGGTGTGGGGATTAGATTTCCCAGTTGCTAGAGTTCTCATTTATATAGTTTTCAAATAAGGGTTTGCAATCCAAGTTATCTTGGTAACAAAGCATTCAATATTCACCATTAGATGAAAAACCTGATTCAACCAAGCTAATATCTTTCAAGCGTTAGATCGAACTTAGCTTGTTACACACAAATGAAATGTACCCTTATTTAGGTTTATGTAACCGTATCGAAACGTGTACACCATGTTGGTTCACAAATAGTTAACCGAGGTTAGCCATATGATTATTCTCATATCAACATTATTCACCTTAACCATAACTAGTTCAAATGAAACTAGTTAAAGAGTTGTTCAATTGCTATATTCTAATAGAATTATACAAGAACACAATTGAAGCAAAATTGGTTTGATTCACTCGAATCAATCATGAACATTATAGCCAAGGTATTCAAAGATTGCATTCCTTATTATATAAATGTTTATGTTCATGTTTAAAACCTATTTTAGAATTTTAACCTTCAAGTATGCAAACGGGTACGCATACTTGAAATTCTCGGTCTAAGATTGAGTTATGTAGTATGCAAACGGGTACGCGAACTTCAAATCCCAGCAGAAATTCTCGGACATGAACTTGTACGCCAGTACGCAAACGGGTACGCATATTTAGGTTCCCGGATTTCTCAAACCAACAGGTACGTAAACGAGTGCGCATACTATGGTTCCCGGACATGGATTACATATGTGAAAGGGTGCACAACATGACATATCCAATAATGGTTAAGTGTTATAGACTCTTATTTCAATCATTAAAACTTTCTTAGAGGATGAAATAGCCGTTTTCACACACTATTAGCATCAAAGCAATTTTCAAGTTATTGAAATAATCATTACGAAACATTCCAAGACAACACCAAATGATTGTATCACACAAACCATGTAAGATGTTACTCGGAAATTTTCACATGATATAAGATGAACTTGGTCGAAGTGAAATCTTGCCAATACATATTTCGAGAAATATGTAAGCGAGTTAAACACAGCTCGAAATATCAAATGTGTATATAGAAAACTATAACGTAATACGAATTATGTCTCAATATAAGAGAGAGTAGAAATAGACTGTCCAAGTGATAGATGAGTTTAAGTCTCCACATACCTTTTGTCACTGAAGTTCCACAAGCTCCCCTTAGTAGTTCTTCGTCTTCAAATTATGAACGCCGGGAAATCTAAGCTCAACTGCACAATCTATGTCCTAGTCCGAGACATCTATAAATAAGTTAGAAATCAAGACTTATAGTTTTGATCACTAACATTGAAAAACATGCTTGATATAGCAACGCATGCGAGTTCGACCGAGCAATTCTCTAACAATCTCCCCCTTTGTTAATTTTAATTGACAAAACTATCAATACATATGGATTCTAAAATAAATAAAAATTATAGATTCTCATTCAAATGCTTGGTCTCCTTGGCATCTTCAACACGACTCGAAAACTTCGGCACTTCCAAGTACTCCATGATTCTAAACGTGTTCAACTCAGCATCATAGTTGTTGAAGATCCGTAGAGATAACAATGAGAAAACTAATGCTCTTAATCATTGTTATACAATGTCATAGTATTATTAAACAACATCAAAGTTCAATTGTATATCAACTTTGACAACAATACTATGGTGATATGTATCACTCCCCCTTAGTCATACTTCATCTAGACATGAAAACGACTCCCCCTTAAATAATGATCCGTAAACCATATGTATTTGTAGTATGAAACTACACACTAATTCTCCCCCTTTTTGTCAATATAAATTGTCAAAGGTACGAAAACTAGTGGGATCCTCATGAAATTTTCATAGAGATACTTCATGACTAAAAAAGAATAGCATACCAACTTATTTAGATGCAATCATAAAGCCGAAGCTAAATGCATTCATCAAAGAGTTTATAAAGATACAAGATAACCCCTATAATATTCCACAACCGCTCTCCCCACAAAGATTTGTCAATTAAGCACAAGTCCAATCAAGAACTCTCCCCTATAAAATGTCATTCCCGTAAGAACAACAAAGGCGACCTTGCTTTTACAAGAAAAGAAGGATTTTTCTTTGGACATAACCAAATCACATGAAAACATGAATTTGTGTCCAAAAATCTCAATTGAATCAACCACAAAAATGATCAATTCAATTGGTCATGCTCGACATAAGAGAACTTACGGAGCAACACAGTATGTGCACAAAAATGTAGATCGGAGATCGACCAATATTGCAGACTACAGAAGGATTCGTCTATTTTCTATCACTATTTGCACAATGACATAATCCTTGTAAACAAAAATTTATCCTTTCTTCCATAAAAAAAATGACATAAAAGGATTTACCTTTTGTAAGTCAAATGTTCATTATATCTTTTATCAATACTTTCATACTGACATAATAATGATAACTTTTGAACAAGTATGGGTCTGTCACAGGTTCACGGACGTAAACAACATATCCCATAACAATTTGCAATATATAAAATCATAAAGATTAAAATTGCAGAAATCATCTTCCAAAAAACTTATAATTTAAATAAATAAATCTAAAATCATGAAGATGAAAACGTTGGACATAGCTATGTGTACTCATAATAATGGATATTTCAAACCCTAGTTATTATTATAAAAACACAAGAAATAAATTCTCATAAGAAGATTTACTAGACATTGAGACCTCTGAAGAATTCTTTATCGTACCCGAACTCCTTGTTGTCAACAGCCATAAGAACATAAGGTTCATGGAGAAAGGAGTCAATTCCAACAAACCTTCTAGACTGATGATGTCGAACCAGGGCCTTCTGAATTTCGAGAGTACTCATAACAAAAGGCTTTATTTGCTGAATCTTCTTCCTTGTTTCCTTCAACTCTTCAAGAACACCAGAAAACTTCTGAGAATTTGAAGGAACAACTCTTGGCTTCCTCACATTCCTTCTTTTTATTTTCAAAGTTGGAGGTAACGGAGATTTCTCTCTTTCCTTCATGATTGATGGATTAACAATCATATTAACATCTTTTCCATCACAACACACGATGCTTGGAGTATCCATACGTGTATGGGTTTGTGAGAGGAAGTCACAATTTAAACTCAACATGCAGTCTTAAGATGAAAAGAGTTTTAGAGAAGGAAAAGGAATGTAGGGTTATGGAACCTTTAACCACACAGGTTCATGCACGCACAATCACAACCCTACAGAGAGTAGAATTGTCGAGAATAACCCTATTTTATTGATTAACCAGGGAAGTCCCTTCCAACTTCACACACAAAAATATTTTTTCTTAAAGCCTGAGGTGTGCACAATCTTGTCTCTTTTAATCAGGCACATGAGACAAGATGCACCAAAAACAACACAATCAAGTTGTGCTGTGGTGAACCATAACCTTTTTGAAAGGAATTCATAGACCCATGTCTATAAAATTTTTTAGACCGTACTCTTTTCTCTAGTGGTCTTGACCTATCTTTGGAAACCAACTTTTTTGAAGAGGATAAAATCTTACGTACGTCAGCGGTTTTTTGAACAAGTTTAAGCCTGTTTGCTAGGCGATTTGCTCTTCGTTGAAGTTTATTGACATATCTCATCTTGTGTTTTTAATTGAAACACTTTGAAAGTTCATGAACTTTGAGTGAACAATAAGAGCATGTCAATGGATAAGATGATCCAGACGCCTGAGATGTGCAAGCTGCACAAAGTGGAACCTGAAAAATCAGACATAGAGTTTCCAATAGAAAGGTTAATTTTCTCTTCCAGATTGCTTGTGTCTCCTTCTGAAAGAATATCAAGATCGATGTACGTATTTCTACAATTATCAAAATCAACATCTTCACAAAGAAGCGCAACACTTGATTTTTCGTCTTCGGAAGCATAGTGACCAGACATTTCATCAAGAGTTGCAGCAAGACTTTTATTCCCAGTGTATTTTCTACTATTTGGACACTCATTTGCAAAATGACCAAAACCTTTACACTTAAAGCACTGTGGCATATCCTCGTCATCAGCCTCGTCAGCATCCCTGTGTTTTAGGATGAATGCGATTGTGAGGTTTAACTGATGACCGAGGTTTGTCTCTAGAAAACCATTTACTTCTCTTCAATAGAAGATCTCTAAACTGTCTTGTGATCAAAGAGACTGACTTGTCAAGATCTTCATCTGATGAATCATCCTCAGAAAGATCATCCTCAGAGACATAAACACTTTTACTTTTGTCAAGTAATTTAGTGTTCTTTTGTGCTTTGAAAGCAACATCTTTTCCGATTTTGGATGTATGCTCATGATCAAAGATCTTTAGCTTTCCAACCAGCGTATTTCTGGAGAGAGCATCAAGGTTATTTCCTTCAACGATGGCATGCTTCTTAGCATCGTATCTATATGGCAGTGATCTGAGAATTTCATCACAATGTCCTTTTAAGGAATAGTCTTACCCAATGCAAAAGATGCATTAATAATTTCAGACACTTTGTGATTAAACTCATCAAACGAATCTTCATCTGTCGTACGAAGGTTTTCCCAATCGGAATTAAGGTTTTGAAGCCTAGCTTCCTTTTCTCTGGTATTCCCTTCAAATACGGTTTCTAAGATATCCCAAGCATCTTTAGACCGAGTGCATGTAGTCACATGGTGCTGAAGATCTGGGGTAATGGCATGATGGCATTCAAACCGTCGGAGTTTTGCTTTTCAGCAAGTATCTCAACAACGTCATATGCACCAATATCCTTAGGAACGGTCGCATTCCCTACTGCCACAACGGGAGCATCATAGCCATTAACCACATAAACCACTACATCAAAATCCCAGATTAGTAACAGAAATTCGTAATGGCTTTCTGGCCGTTACGAAATCCCCGTTACAAATGGCCGGTACGAAAAATTCGCAACAGAGGTCAGCCGTTACGAAGTTTTTTTATAGGCATGCCAGCCACACGCTTCGTCACATCTGGGTCGTAAAACCTGGAGTCTGTGAGTGTTCCATTCACACGCGTACTTCTGTGTTTCCACCCAAAATGAGTAACATTAGAGGATATTTTCCCCCATGCGTGTGCGATTCACATGCGTGATTTTTGTATACGCTAATGTAACCAGATGGAGAATTTCATTTTTCGTTTCTTTTTTTTCTCTCTTCTGCTCTCATCCTCTCTTCGCTTCCTCTCAGCCGATGAAACCTGATCGAGTTCCTACTCTCAACCTATCTTCTCTTCCTCTCAGCCGATGAAACTAGATCGAGTTTGATGAATCAATTTTGATTCAGTTTCTTCATCATCTATAATAGGATTTTTAGGGATTCATAAATCGATTTTAGGGTCTCAATCTGTATTATGATTCATTTATTCGATTTTAGTTTGTTCGTCGGAGTTCGAACTTGGAAGAACTGATCTTCACTCTCAGCTAATCGTGTGAAAGCATCTGGTCTACTTTGTTTAATTTAGTTTTGATTTCGATTTATTTTCAGCTAGATCTAGGTATTTGTTTTAGGGTTTCAAAAAGATAATTGATTTAGGGTTTCTTGTTCAATCGATTATGAGATTTCGGTTTCTGATTTAGGGCATTTTATTCAGCTGCGCATGGGAATGAAGTTGATAAGTTGGCTGAGAAGCTACAAGGGGTTGGGATTGCTTCTGGTAGCGCTGATGGTGGTGTTCTAACTACTTCTAAGGTAATTTTGATGTTTTTTGGTTTTTTGTTTGTTTTTGTGATTGATTGGTTGTTGAAGCTAGAATATTTGAGCTAATGGGTTGTCATGGTTGTTTGCAGTTCAGGTTAAGAAGTAGAGGGAGCGGTCAGTTTTGTGTATTAGTTCAAATGTTTTTCTGCTAATTGAGATTGTAGAATCTGTTCTTTCTCTGGTCCAAATTATAGTGATCTGGGGTTTTTGCTAAGCTGTCCTGTAGTAACTTGAAAAATATATCCTAACTTCTACTAGGTTGAGGGAGGTATTACCTAACTTCTATCCTATTAGTAATTAGAAAATATATGTGACACCTGTAGAAGGCTCATAACCCAAAAACAACTGTATCTGTCCTATTAGTGTATACTGTTCATGCATCAAACATTTCAGAACTTTCCAATATAGAAGTTTGACAACTCCGTCAACAACAGAAAAGTCAATTGCCACTGTGCTTTTTAGTGTATTAGTTCCTCTCCTGTCATTTCGTTCAAATGTGTACTTAATTCCTTAAATTTAACTGGCATCAGTTTTTCGGTGTTTACATACTGAAGTGCATCTGCTGATCTGGGATCTATTAATGTATATGTGCAACCATCTATGGTGTTTGACTTAGCAACTTTTCTGTTTCCAGAGATGTGATGATGCTAGGCAGTTCATTAAATTTCTTCATCCCGATCTTGGTGTTGGTATTACATCTTAGCCCTGAAGACCTTTTCATCATGTTGGAAAAGCTCGTTGAATCCTTAACTCTTACTATGTCTTTTGTGGCTCATTTTTTCTGTACGTTCTGTAGAGCTTCCTGAAAGATCTTATTGTACAGATTGCCGTATTTATGTGCAGGAGAATACAAATAACAGGTTTAAGAATGTTTATGTATGATGGCTTCTTTCACATCTCACTATATACGAGTTGGTTGGTATAAGTCGCCAGCAGAATATTATCGATAAAGTATGTTCTGTTTCTCTTCTATCGTATGCATTGTCTTAAAAATTCTTTGGTCAGTTATAACTTACTAAGTAAATTAGTAGACAATAGGTAGAGTTAATTGTTGTTCAAGTGAACCTTTTTGGTTTGCTTCGCAGGCAGGCGTAGAAACAATCACAACCAATTGACTGATGGTGATACATATGCTATACATATTCACATGATAATTTATTATCGTGGAAAGTGATTAAAACCAATTATGGCTGTTGGGCCCACATTGAGATGGTCCTAGTGTTGAATTTCAGTGGCCAGTGGTAAATGCCTAGAATTTCTTGGTAGTGGAAAGTCTCTTGAGATCTCTTCGAGTTTTCACTGTATTTATGTTTCGTTAAAACGAACATTAGGTCAATTCTCACCAGCTCAATGGGACAAAGATGAATGGCATCCCTTGCTTGGCCCCTGGCGGTTCATCCAAGTTCTCTGCCTCTGCATCATCTTCTTGACTGTGGAGCTAAATACCTTTTTTCTTAAGTTTTGCCTCTGGATTCCTCCTCGAAACCCTGTTATTAGTTATAGATTGATATTGTGGTGGCTAATTGCCATTCCTACAATGCTCTCACTCTCACACACACATATTAAGACAAACGTTCACATATACACATGTGAACATCATCTTTATACTTCTTCTTTTAGTGATTCCAGAAAAACAGTGAAAAAGGTTGGAACATTTTGTTGGCTTTCCATCGCGATTTGCATAGTTGATCTCCTTATATGATCAAATTTGGGGATGGTGAGTTATACAATCTGATATTTACTAGCATGCTTTAGGATTACTGTGTACTCGCATTTGCCAATTTGTTATGCGCTTTTGAGTTCAACTCCCAATTTTAAAGTGTAAGTGGTTAACAATCATCAGCCATCTCCATGGGATTGTCACTAGAGTAGTATAAAAACCCCATTCCTCAGAAGGATTATGTCATAGCCACATTCTGATGATGGTTAGTAGAATACTTCCAGCACTAATTTGACAATTTTCCCCGGTCTCTTCAGGCTTGTTTCCCCACTCAATGCCTCAATGGTTGGTGATTTTCTGGTCAGGCACAGGGATTACACTCACCACATTCATTTTCTTGTGGTCATGGCAACATCATCGGCTGTGATTTTTCTTCATATTTGTATTTGTGGTACAGCCTAAAATTTTCTTCTATTTGTATTTGTGGTACAGCCTAAATTTTTCTTCTAATATATGTATTTGTACCAATGATACTCATAACCATCTTTTCTTCATAGGTATCTCCTCTGTGATGGGTGGTAGAGCCTAAATTTTTGCAGTTTACATAAGTAGTTTTGGATCTAGTGCATAAGTAGTTTTGGATCAGTTTATAGAACTTCAGGATTCTTTACATATCGTTTGCAGAGTTTCATATAGGATAATTGCATTAAAAGCACTAAGCTCTGCAAATTACGTCAAAATTGCATGTATATTTAAATCTTGGCTTCTTAACGGTTTTGATTTTGTTTTCTACCTTCCTTTTGAAGGCCAGATTCTTTGTGCAGGAACTGCAAACGGCCTGGTTATTATCCTTATGAATAAGTCAGGGATTACGGAGAACTTGATGAAGAATGCTTGGCAACTATCTGCAAGTTTTGAGAAGTATCTGCAAGTTTTTGTACGTAGTTTTTGAGCTGAACATATACCGACCTAAGTGAGAAGGAACTGAACTTAGGAAGTTTCTATGTATTCCCTCGGAATTTGATGTTCTTTTTTGATATGAATTGATTGATTAAATTTGAATGTGGTATGAGTCGAATGAATATTGATATGAATTGAATGAAGCTATTGTTGAATGTGATAGACGAAAGGAATGCAGGTTAATTGTATTTCCGGAAGAAAATATACTGCCGGTCACTGACCAATTTTGACCAGGGCAATGTTGACTGGCAGTAATTTTTTTTGCTGTTACAAAAAGATTCATAACGGCTTGGAGATGTTAAGACTGTCATGTTACAAAACTTTCGTAATGGCTCTTGCCTGTTACGACTCGCCACTTAGTAACGGCTGGTGCCTGTTGCATACGCCGTTACAACCCAAAATTCGTAACGGCCACATTGGCGTTACAAAGAAATTATAATAGCTCTTTCTGAAACACGCAAGAGCCGTTACAACCCCGTTTAGTAACGATTTAGCTCTGTTTCTAATCCCAGAATTTGGTGTAGTGAACCCATGATTGAAAATCACGCGCTTTAAGAAAGGCACGCATAGCAATTTTCCACCACAAGTAATTTGAGCTATCGAAGACTGGTGGTACGTTTATAGAGATAGCACTTCTGTCCACATCAGATCGCTGCAAACACAGACTTATGAGGTCTTTAATGTGTTTGCCTGCTCTGATACCAATTGAAAATGCGGGGGTCTAACAACCACACCCAACAATTAGTTTGGCAATCTGAGAGGACTTACTCCAATACACTTTCTAGAGAATCAACTAGATAGGCAGACTCAATCTAGAGTAACGTATATCAAAGAGTTTAATATCTCTAACTCTTAATTCAATTCGCAATCAGCAAATAGAAATCTGCGAGCCCAATTGAATAAGAGGAGTTACTTGAACGACACCAAGGACCAATGTTCAAGTGTCAATCAATGTAAATCAACAACCAAAGGTTGGATATTCTAATTGATTGATCTTAACGCACAACCTGTGATATTTCAATTATATAACAAAATATAATGCGGAAAAGAAATAACACAGACACCAGAATTTTGTTAACGAGGAAACCGCAAATGCAGAAAAACCTCGGGACCTAGTCCATATTGAACACCACACTGTATTAAGATGCTATAGACTCTAGCCTACTACCAATTAACTTCGGACTGGACTGTAGTTGAACCCTAATCAATCTCACACTGATTCAAGGTACAATTTCTTTCCTTACGTCTCTGATCCCAACAGGATACTACGCACTTGATTCCCTTAGTTGATCTCACCCACAACCAAGATGAAAAAGCGGGGGTCTAACAACCACACCCAATATTTGTCTTAGCAATCTGTATGGACTAACTCCAATATACTTTTAAGAGAATCAACTAGACAGTCAGACTCAATACTAGTAAAAGTATATCAAAGAGTTATATCTCACTTTCTCGATTCAATTCTTACTCAAGCAAATAGAAATATGCGAGTCTAATTGAATATAAGAGAAATCACTTGAACGGTACCAAAGACCAATATTCAAGGATCAATCAATTTCAATAAACAACCAAAAGTTGGATTTCCCAATTGATCAATTCAACGCACAATCTGTGATATTTCAATTATATAAAAAAATATAATGCGAAAAAGAAATAACACAGACACCAGAAGTTTTGTTAACGAGGAAACCGCAAATGCAGAAAAACCCCGGGACCTAGTCCAGATTGAACACACACTGTATTAAGCCGCTACATACACTAGCCTACTACAAACTAACTTCTGTCTGGACTGTAGTTGAACCCCAATCAATCTCACACTGATCCAAGGTACAGTTGCGCTCCTTACGTCTCTGATCCCAGCGGGATACTACGCACTTGATTACCTTAGCTGATCTCACCCACAACTAAGAGTTTCTACGACCCAAAGTCGAAGACTTTAATAAAAAAATCTGTATCACACAGAAAAGTCTGAAATACCTACGAGTTTTTGTTCTGTCTTTGATAAATCAAGGTGAACAAGAACCAATTGATAACCCGGACTTATATTCCCGAAGAACAGCCTAGAATTATCAATCACCTCACAATAATCTTAATCGACTAGAGAAATAAGATATTGCGGAATCACAAACGACGAGACGAAGATGTTTGTGACTTCTTTTATATCTTGCCTATAGAGAAATCAATCTCAAGACAATCTTACGATTGTACTTAGTACGATAGAAACAACAAGATCAGATCACGTAACTACAAAGAAAATAGTTGGGTCTGGCTTCATAATACCAATGAAGTCTTCAAGTCGTTAACCTACAGGGTCTCGATAGAAACCTAAGGTTAAAGGAGAATCGACTCTAGCTAATACAACTAGTATCACACAGGAGGTATGGGAATTAGGTTTCCCAGTTGCTAGAGTTCTCCTTTATATAGTCATTCAAATCAGGTTTTGCAATCAATGTTAGCTTAGTAACAAAGCATTCAATATTCACCGTTAGATGAAAACATGATTAGATTCAAGCTAATATCTTTCAATCATTAGATCGAAATTTAGCTTGTTACACACAAATGAAATTCACGTTTATTTAGGTTTGTGTAATTCTACCCAAACATGTGCACTTAGTTGGTTCAACAGTAGTTAACCAAATGGTTAGCCATATGAGCACTTTCGTATCAACCATATTCTTCTTTACCACAACTAGTTCAAATGACTCAAATGAACTAGTTAGAGAGTTGTTAAATTGCTTAGATCTTATAGAAGTATACAAGATACAGTCAAAGCAAAAACGATTTGATTCACTCAAATCGATTCATGAAGTTTATAGCCACGGTTTGCAAATATGCATTCCTTAGTTTATATAAGTTTAAGTTCACGAATAATCGTTTCTAGAAAATAACCAACTTAAGTACGCATACTGGTATGCGTACTTATGTACCCGGAATAAGTTTGTTTTTCAGTTCACAAACTCCAGCAGAAATTCACGGGATGTGAACTTCCGACAGTACGCGGACTTTAGTTCCGGTTTTCGTGAGCAGCAAAGTACGCATACTTTGGTTCAAGGAATAAGGACTTACACATGTATGAGTTACAACACAATGTTGATATCCAACCATGGTTATATTTTCTAAATTCTCATTTAAATCATTGAAACATTCTTAGAGGACGTTATATATTTATTGTTCACAAACCATTTTACGTCAAAGCAATTTTCAAGTAATTGAAACTTAATATGAATTTCGTCATTAGTAAAGATGAACTTGGCCAAAGCGAAAGCTTACCAATATATATTTCGAGAAATAGATAAGAGAGATAAACTCGGCTCGAAATAGCAAATGTGTATAATCAAAGTCTATATAGCAATACGACTTTTGACTCATTTATACTTTCTATCAAGTCTCCACATACCTTTTAGTCGATGAAGTTCCACCTGTTCCTTGAGTAGTTCTTCGTCTTTGTATGATGATTGCCATGGAGTCTAGAGCTCAACTACACTTTCTATCCTAGTCCGAGACTTAGCTATAAGTAGACTAGAAATCAAGACTTATAGTTTTGGCAACTAAACTTGACAACAAGCTTGAGATAGCAACGCCTGCGAATTCGACCAAGCAGTGCTCTAATAATCTTCCCCTTTGTCAATTTTAGTGACAAAACTATCAATACATATGAAATACAAAATAAATAAATAAACCTTTGTAGCTTCTCTTCCACTTGCATGATCTACTTGGTTCTTCAACATTACTCGAAATCTTTGTCACTTCCAAGTACTCCAATGATTCCAAAGGTTGTAAGTTTAGCATCATCGTTGTTGAAAATCCGTAGCTATAACGATGAGAAAACAAGAATTCTCAATCATTGTTACACAGTGTCATAGTATTATTTCACAACATCAAAGTTCAATTGTATCACAAATTCGACAACAATACTATGGTGATATGTATCACTCCCCCTTAGTCAATACTCCATGTCACATGGAAACCACTCCCCCTTACATAATGATTCAAAAACCATATGTATTTGTAGTATGAACTGCACATTCATTCTCCCCTTTTTTGTCAATAAAATTGGCAAAGGTACGAAAACTAGTGGGATCCTAATGAAATTTCCATAGAGACATTTCATGACCAAAAGAAAGCACATATCAACTTTTTAGATACAATCATATAGCCGAAGCTAAATGATTTCATCAAGGAGTTTATAAAGATACAAGATAACCCCTATAATATTCCACAGCCGCACTCCCCACAAATATTTGGCAATTAAGCACAAGTTCAATTAAGAACTCCTCCCCATAAAATGGCATTCCCGAAAGAACAACAAGAGCGGCCTTACTTTCACAAGAAAAGAAGGATTTCTTTGGACATAGCAAATCACGTACGAATATGAATTTGAATCCAAAAATACTCAATTAAATTAAGAAAACCTATGAATAATTTAATCGGAATAACTCAACATAAGATAATTTACGGAGCCGCACAGTATATACATAAAATATGGATCAGGCAAGATCAATACTGCGGAATAGACAAGGATTCATTCTAATTTCCATCACTATTTGCACAATGACATACAATAGACATAATCCTCGTAAACAAAAGTTCATCATATCTTCCATCAATATTTGCATAATGACATACAATAGGCTTAAAACTTTTGTAATGTCAAAAGTTCATTCACTCTTTTATAAACACATGCATATCGACATATGAAAGACTTAACTTCTGACACGGTATGGGACAATTATAGTTCACGGATGCAAACACACATATCCTATAGCAAATTACAATATATAAAACCATAAAGATTAATATTGCAAAAATCATCTTCCAAACAATTTTAGAATTTAAACAAATAAACCTAAAAAACAAAGATGATGAAAACGTTGGACATAGCTATGTGAAATCACAATAATGGCTATTCCAAACTCTAGTTATTCTTCTAAATAGAACAAGAAATAAAATTCTCATCAGAAGATTTACTAGACATTGTAGAACTTTCTCAGAGCATCTACCGAGAATTCCTTCTCATTATTGAAAAACCCATCGATTATGGGATCGTTCAATTCCTCTAAATCTTCAGAAATATTTTTCAACTCACTAAGTTTTCTTTTTAGATCACGCAAGGTGTTCTTTTTTAGAGACAACATTTGTTCATAGTGAGTTATCTCTTCTAAAGACGAAACAATTTGAGATTTTAAATCATTTCTTTTGTTGATGAAATCTTTCACCAAACCTCTGAAGTTATTATCAAGATGATAAACAGACAAGAGGCAGTTAGAGGAAGAACCTTCTCCATTATTTGTAGCTTTCACTTTCTTCACCCTTGAGGAAGAGATTCCTTTACACAGATACACATTAACTGCTTCGAATGCATTCCTACTTGTGGTGCCTCTAGTTACAGGAGCCATGAAACTGTATCTTTTAGGGAAGAAGAAGACTAGAAACGATTATAAATAGACTTATGAATGCCCAAACCCTTGAATAATGTAGAACAAGTCTTCCGTGGTTTAATGATCCATTATCTATAACATTAGGAAAATATTTTTGTAACAAAAATAAGAAAATCGTATAAATACACCACTTGAGCCACATAGACGCAAACCTCATTTTCTCAAGTTAAATATGAGGATGCGAACGTCACTGGTATTAGACAGTGACGTCGTGAGCCAAACGCTCCCCTCTTTTACCACATAGTGGATTATCAAGGTTTGTTGTATAAATAGATTTCTTACCTCTTCTGACTCTGGAAGCACTGGTTTTAGGAAGACCACGTTGATTATCCAGATTCATCTTTCGCATGTTCTCTTGTAGTTTGGAAATTATTTTGTTGTTCCTTTTGATCTCCAACACGTGCTTTGAACATGATTTGCATTTTCACAAAACGAACAAATCAATAAAGATTCTTTGTCTTGCTGAATTTCCTTATGTTTATCAAAACCATCAACCTTTATTCTTTCATGATCAACAGGAACAATGGAGTTGATTATGCTTTCAGTTTTGCCTTTAAATCCTAAACCATTTGTATTTCCAAAGGATTTCTGACCGAATAGCATTGCTGAAATTTTGTCAGAACTTCCACATAATCTCTGTAGATCATCCTTAAGAGTATTAATCTCTTTTTCCTTTAGCACTATGGTTCTGGTGAGTTTATCATTAAGACAATATATCTCAAGATTTTTCACCTGAATTGATGATTCAAGTTTCTTCAATGAAGCTTTTAATTGAAGATTTTCTTGAAGAACCTCTCTATTCAAGAATTCAAAAATCTTTGTGTCAAACTCAAGTTGTGAATGAGAAATTGAGTAGGTGGATGTTTTTGCTGCAGAGCTGAGGGTTCATTACATCCATCAGACGTATCCAAGACGCTGACACCTAGGAAGGATTTTTCTTCTATTGAATCATCTGAAGCAAAAGCTGTCAAAAGACGTTTATCACATCTATTGCTTTTTTTTAAAAATTCTCTGATCCTTTCTGTTATCAGTGATTTCTCAAAACAAACATCATTGGAACAAAATTCATCAGCCCAAGACAAGTTAGAGGCTTCACTTGTGTTGGAAACAACATTGAATGCAGATGTTCGAACATAATTTTGATCAAGTATTTTTAACTTTCCAACAAGATTATTTCTGGAAAGAGTATCAAGGTTATTTCCCTCAATGATGGCATGCTTCTTAGAATCGTTCTAGATGGCAGTGATCTGAGAATTTTCATCACAATGTCCTTTTCAGGAAAAGTATTACCCAATGCAAAAGATGCATTAAAAATTTCAGACACTTTGTGATTAAACTTATCAAATGATTCTTCATATTCCATACGAAGGTTTTCCCAATCAGAATTTAGGTTTTGAAGCCTAGCTTCTTTCTCGCTGGTATTTCCTTCAAATACGGTTTCTAAGATATCCCAGGCTTTTTAAAACTTTGTACACGTAGACACATTGTGCTGAAGATATGGGGTAATGGCATGTATGATAGCATTTAAGCCGTCAGAATTTTGCTTTGCAGCAAGGATTTCTTCTGGAATGTATCTACCAATATCCTTAGGTATAGATACATCACCTTCTATATTAACCGGAGTATCATAGACATTAACAGCACGTACCCATGTTTTAAAATCACGAGAATGAAGAAAAGCAAGCATAAAAACTTTCCGTTTGAGCCACCGAAGACTGGTGGTAAGTTTATGGAGATAGAATTTCTTTCCATAGAGTCAGGTCGCTACAAACACAGACTGATAAGGTCTTTTAAACGTGTTTGCCTGCTCTGAAAAGCGAGGGTCTAAAAACTACACCCAATATTTCGTTTAGCAATCTGTATGGACTAACTCCAATATACTTTTAAGAGAATTAACTAGACAGTCAGACTCAATTTTAGTAAAAGTATATCAAAGAGTCATATCTCACATTTTCGATTCAATTCTTACTCAAGCAAATAGAAATCTGCTAGTCTAATTAAATACAAGAGAAATCACTTGAACGGTACCAAAGACCAATGTTCAAGGATCAATCAATTTCAATCAACAACCAAAGGTTGGATTTCCCAATTGATCGATTCAACGGACAACCTGTGATATTTCAATTATATAACAAAATATAACGCGGAAAAGAAACAACACAGACTCCAGAAGTTTTGTTAACGAGGAAACCGCAAATGCAGAAAACCCCCGGGACCTAGTCCAGATTGAACACACACTGTATTAAGCCGCTACAGACACTATCCCACTACAAATTAACTTCGGTATGGACTGTAGTTGAACCCCAATCAATCTCACACTGATCCAAGGTACAGTTTCGCTCCTTACGTCTCTGATCCCAACAGGTACTACGCACTTGATTCCCTTAGCTGATCTCACCCACAACTAAGAGTTGCTACGACCCAAAATCGAAGACTTTAATAAACAAATCTGTATCACACAGAAAAGTCTACGTTAATATATAAATCTATCCCCCACAGAAATACCTACGAGTTTTTGTTCCGTATTTTGATAAATCAAGGTGAACAGGAACCAATTAATAACCCGGACTTATATTCACGAAGAACAACCTAGAATTATAAATCACCTCACAATAATCATAATTGACTAGCGAAAGAAGATATTGCGGAATCACAAACGATGAGAGAAGATGTTTGTGACTTCTTTTATATCTTTCCTATCGGGGAAATCAATCTCAAGCCAATCTTACGATTGTACTTAGCACGATAGAAATAACAAGATCAGATTAGGAAACTACAAAGAAAATAGTTGGGTTTGGATTCACAATCCCAATGAAGTCTTCAAGTCGTTAACCTACAGGGTCTCGATAGAAACCTAAGGTTAAAGGGGAATCGACTCTAGCTGATACAACTAGTATCACACAGGAGGTGTGGGGATTAAGTTTCCCAGTTTCTAGAGTTCTCCTTTATATAGTCTTTCAAATCAGGGTTTGCAATCAATGTTAGCTTAGTAACAAATCATTCAATATTCACCGTTAGATGAAAACCTGATTAGATTCAAGCTAATATCTTTCAACCGTTAGATCAAAACTTAGCTTGTTACACACAAATGAAATGCACGTTTATTTAGGTTTGTGTAACCGTACCCAAAAATGTACACTTAGTTGGTTCAACAGTAGTTAACCAAATGGTTAGCCATATGAGCACTTTCATATCAACCATATTCTTCTTTACCACAACTAGTTCAAATGACTCAAATGAACTAGTTAGAGAGTTGTTCAATTGCTTAAATCTTATAGAAGTATACAATACACATCGAAGCAAAAACGATTTGATTAACTCGAATCGATTCATGAACTTTATAGCCACGGTTTTCAAATATGCATTCCTTAGTTTATATAAGTTTAAGTTCACGAATAATCGTTTTTAGAAAATAACCAACTTAAGTACGCATACTGGTACGCGAACTTATGTACCCGGAATAAGTTTGTTTTCAGTTCACAAACTCCAGCAGAAATTCACGGGATGTGAACTTCCGACAGTACGCGGACTTTAGTTCCGATTTTCCTGAGAAGCAAAGTACGCATACTTTGGTTCAAGGAATAAGGACTTACACACGTATGAGTTACCACAAAATGTTTATATCCAACCATGGTTATATATTCTAAATACTCATTTGAATAATTGAAACATTCTTAGAGGACATTGTATAGTTGTTGTTCACAAACCATTTTTCGTCAAAGCAATTTTCAAGTAATTGAAACTTAATATAACTTCCGTCATTAGTAAAGATGAACTTGGCCAAAGAGAAATCTTACCAACACATATTTCGATAACTAGATAAGCGAGATAAACTCGGCTTGAAATAGCAAATGTGTATAATCAAAGTCTATATAGCAATACGACTTTTGTCTCAAGATATGAGGTAGAGTAGATAGACTTTTGAGTGATAGATAAGTTCAAGTCTCCACATACCTTTTAGTCGATGAAGTTCCACCAGTTCCTTGAGTAGTTCTTCGTCTTTGTATGATGATCGCAATGGAGTCTAGAGCTCAACTACAATTTTATCCTAGTCCGAGACTTAGCTATAAGTAGACTAGAAATCAAGACTTATAGTTTTGGCAACTAAACTTGACAATAATCTTGAGATAGCAACGCTTGCGAGTTCGACCGAGCAGTGCTCTAACACAAGAGTTGCTACGACCAAAAGTCGAAGACTTGATAAACAAATATGTCTCACACAAAAAAGTCTATAGATTGAATAAATCTGTCTCCCATAGAAATACGCAAGAGTTTTTGTTCCGCCTTTTGATAAATCAAGGTCAACAGGAACCAATTGACAAACCGGTCTTATATTCCCGAACAACATCCTAGTATTATCAATTACCTCACAATAATCTTAATCGACTAGCAAAACAAGATATCGTGGAATCACAAACGGTGAGACGAAGATGTTTGTGATTACTTTTATCTTACATATCGGAGAAATTAATCTCGAGTCAATTATTTCAATTGTACTCAATATTATAGAATCGGGAAAGATTGAACATGCAACTACAAAGAAAATAGTTGGCTCTGGCTTCACAATTCCAATGAAGTCTTTGAAGTCGTTAACCTACAGGGTCTCGATAGAAACCTAAGGTTAAAGGATAATTGACTCTAGTTATGCAACTAGTAACACACATGAGGTGTGGGATTAGATTTCCCAGTTGCTAGATTTCTCCTTTATATAGTTTTCAAATCAGGGTTTGCAATCCAAGTTACCTTGGTAACAAAGCATTCAATATTCAGCGTTAGATGAAAAACCTGATTCAACCAAGCTAATATCTTT
This sequence comes from Papaver somniferum, assembly GCF_003573695.1. NCBI lineage: Eukaryota > Viridiplantae > Streptophyta > Magnoliopsida > Ranunculales > Papaveraceae > Papaver > Papaver somniferum. The sequence goes on along the minus strand of NC_039365.1, from coordinate 104,712,868 downwards.
CAACTGTTAGATCGAACTTAGCTTGTTACACACAAATGAAATGTAACCTCATTTAGGTTTATGTAACCATACCCAAACGTGTACACCATGTCGGTTCACAAATAGTTAACCGAGGTTAGCCATATGATTACTCTCATATAAACCTTATTCATCTTAACCATAATTAGTTCAAATGACTCAAATGAAACTAGTTAAAGAGTTGTTCAATTGCTATATTCTCATAGAATTAAACGGGTACACGAACTTCAAATCCCAGCAGAAATTCTCGGAAATGAACCTGTACGCCAGTAAGAAAACGGGTACGCATACTTAGGTTCCCGGATTTCTCAAACCGACAGGTACGCAAATGGGTGCGCATTATATGGTTCCCGGACATGGATTACATATGTGTAAGAGTGCACAACATGACATATCCAATAATGGTTAAGTGTTCTAAACTATTATTTCAATCATTGAAACTTTCTTAGTGGATGACAATAGCCGTTTTCACACACTATTAGCATCAAAAAAAATTTCAAGTTATTGAAATAATCATTACGTAACATTCCAAGACAACACCAAATGATTGTATCACACAAACCACGTAAGATGTTACTCGGAAATTTTCACATGATATAAGATGAACTTGGTCGAAGCGAATGCTTGCCAACACATATTTCGAGAAATATGTAAGCGAGTTAAACTCAGATCGAAATCTCAAATGTGTATATAGAAAACTATATCATAATACGATTTATGTCTCAATATAGGAGATATAGTAGAAATAGACTTTCCAAGTGATAGATGAGTTTAAGTATCCACATACCTTTTGTCGATGAAGTTCCACAAGCTCTCCTTAGTAGTTCTTCGTCTTCAAATGATGAACGACGTGAAAACTAAGCTCAACTACACAATCTATGTCCTAGTCCGAGACATCTATAAATAGGCTAGAAATCAAGACTTATAATTTTGATCATTAACATTGACAAACACGCTTGAGATAGCAACGCATGCGAGTTCGACTGAGCAGCGCTCTAACATAAACAATTGAACAACTCTCTAACTAGTTCATTTGAGTCATTTGAACTAGTTGTGGTGAAGATGAATAAGGTTGATATGAAAGTGCTCATATTGCTAACTATTGGTTATCTATTGTTGAACAAACTAGGTGTAAATGTTTAGGTACGGTTACTCAAACCTAAATGAAGTTACATTTCATTTGTGTATAAAAAGCTAAGTTCGATCTAACGGTTGAAAGATATTAGCTTGAATCTAGTCAGGTTTTCATCTAATAGTGGATATTGAATGCTTTGTGTATTGAATGCTTTGTTACCAACGAATATACATGTATGGCAGATGAAGAATCATTTGATGAGTTTAATCACAAAGTGTCTGAAATTGTTAATGCATCCTTTGCATTGGGTAAGACTATTCATGAAAAGGACATTATGATGAAAATTCTCATATCCCTGCCATCCAGATACGATTTTAAGAAGCATGCCATCGTTGAAGGAATAACCTTGATACTCTTTCCAGAATACTCTTGTTGGAAAGCTTAAAATTTTCGATCATGAACTTTGTCAAAGAGAAAAACGTCACTTGTTAAGCAACCATATTGCTTCATCTGATAAAAAGTCTCGACGTCCTAAACTGATTGATACAAGGGATGGGAATTGCTTTAATTCAACTCTGTCACTGTTTATATAACAACTTAAGAAAACTCTTAGACAGAATAAAAGAAAGTCTCAAAAGAAAGCCCAGTCAGTCAGAAAAAGGGATTGAAAAGTTCAGAAAAAATATGTTTATGAAGCTTGGTCTAAGTGCTATAGAAGTATCCATAATACTTCCAAAAGTTATGATGAGAAGTTAAGTGAATTAACTAAAGCATGGATGGCTACTCTTGACTACTGTCCTGAGGATGGTATCTGTGAAGGTTCTCTTAAACTCTTTGCTGATAATCACACTTGTGTTCCTAACAATCCTGATTATTCCATGATGCACAATCTTACTTCTCCAGAAGAGTTTCAACTGGAAAAGAAAATCTTCTCCAGAAGAGTTTCAATTGAAGATCTGGAATGTCAACTGTTTAATTTAAGACAGGAAGTTGCTATCATTCATAATTGTGATGCTAATAAGAAACATCGAACTTCTTCGATTAATTCTGTTAATCATTATCAGCAAATTTCTCCTGATTCTATGTCATTCTCAAATCACTCTGAAAAGGATAATATGAAAAACTACAAGGACTTACCAAATAGTTTGGTCTCCTTGTGTGGAAATCAGGATCATCTTGATATTGTATGCACTAAAGATCAAGAATATTTCTCCTCTGTTAAACCTTGTTTCAGAATATGAAAAGGAAATCCACTATGAAATCCTTACCTCTTTCAAAAAGTATTTCCAAATCCTTTCATAGCTTGCAAAAATTAACAAACAAGGTATTCGAAACTGTGCTAAAAAGGGGAAAGAATGATACGCATAACTCTTCTTCCCTAAAGTAAAAACAGAAAAAAGGAATAACGAATACTTCATCCCCTCGTAAGAAATCATCCAGTCCTGTTGTGGATTGGAGAAATTACATTTTGTAATTCTGTTTAAGATGATTCTTGTTTCTCTAGTTTGACTCTGTTTATTTCGTTGCTCTTTTTTTAGTTAAGAACCGTTTGTGTACGTAAACGGTTTTTCCCGTAAAAACTTTTTCTTGGGGATAACCAAATTCTGTTAGGGTTTTGGTCAAAGGTATTTTTGGAAATTTTATCCCATATCTTCATTCCTTCTTAAAAATGAAGATATCTCCTTGATGAGAGCATTTCATTTTTCTCTTTTATCATGTTCTCATCAAGTCTTTCTAGCAAAGAAAGTGATTTCTGGATTGTTCTCTTTCCCTCTAAGAAGATTCATTTTGATTCTTCTGATAGTGAGATGTTCTCTAACAAGCGTGATTCCTATCCTAATGGGAATCCCTCTGTTTCTCATTTTGATAAGATCTCTTTAACCATGAATCTATTCTTGGAACAAGTACGTGCCCTGAAGAGTGAACTTGAATCCTCTTCCAAAAGACTTGAAGAAAAGATAGATAATCCTGAATCCAGGATTGATATGATAGAGGACGAGCTTGATGAATATAAGGAATATGAGAAGAGTATTCAAAGTAAGTGAAATGCTTCATAGGAGTTGTGTTTGTTTTTCCTTAGAAAAACTTCTTATGAGAATTTATTCTTGTTTTTTTAAGAAGGATTACTAAGGTTTGGAATAGCTATTAATGTGATTACACATAGCTATGTCCAACGTTTTCATCTTCAATGTTTTTAGATTTATTTACTTAAATTCTAAAGTTTGTTTGGAAGATGATTTTGCAGCCCTTCCCAAGAAAAGATCATGGGTCCATCCCTGATTGAATTCCGCACATTTTAGCACCTAATGTTGGGAGAATTACCGATCTGGGACGTTATGCACAATATGGAACCTGCACAAGCAATAATATGCCATACGACGAAAATAATACCAATGACACAACACCAAAGATTAAGGGAAAACTTCCACTATGAAAAATAATGGGGTACAACAATATCTACCAAATTTGGGTTCCACACAACTTCAAGGTGCATATAACACTTGGATAACAATTCCCTCTTTTTCTACTCACCGTTAATGGTGGATCACTTATTCTTTAACAAATACTTAGGTAGATTCAACCAATAACAAAACAAGGAAGATGAGAAACTTACTACTACTAAGATTTGAACAAACCATAGAAAATACCCCTTTGAAGAGATGTAGGATGCGGTGGATAAATCTTCACCAACCAAACCAGTTCTTCCTAGAACACCCTTATTCTTCGAGCTCACAAAATGTTAACCAAACTTCTCTAATGGTGGCTGCTTCTTTTCACTTTCCTCCTGTTTTGGTTGACACTACATTCTCGTTCACACGGACAAGAGTTTATATATCAAAGCTATTTCACTTTTCTAACTTAACCTTCTGTTAGAGCACTTCTCGGTCGAACTCGCATGTGTTTCTATCTCAATCATGTTTGTCAATGTTAGTGATCAAAACTATAAGTCTTGATTTCTAGTCTACTATAGATAAGTCTCGGACTAGGATAGAAAGTGTTGTTGAGCTCAAGAACTCCATGGCGATCATCATACAAGACGAAGAACTACTCAAGGAACTGGTGGAACTTTATCGTCTAAAAGGTATGTGGAGACTTGAACTTAACTATCACTCAAAAGTCTATCTACTCTATCTCCTATCTTGAGACAAAAGTCGTTTTGCTATATAGACTTTGATTATACACATTTGCTATTTCGAGACGAGTTTATCTCGCCTATCTATTTATCGAAATATGTGTTGGTAAGCTTTCGCTTTGGCCAATCTCATCTTTACCTAGTAACGAAAGTCATGTTAAGTTTCAATCACTTGAAAATGGCTTTGACGAAAAATGGTTTGTGAATAACAACTATATAATGTCCTCTAAGAATGTTTCAATGATTGAAATGAAAGTTTAGAATATATAACCAATGTTGGATATAAGCATTTTTGGTAACACATATATGTATAAGTCCTTATTCCTTGGACCAAATTATGCGTACTTTGTTGATCAGGAAAACCGGAAAACCAGTCCGCGAACTGTCGTAGGTTCTCAACTCGAGAAAATCTGCTGGAGTTTATAAACTCTTCCTGGAACTTAAGTCCGCATACTTGAGTTGGTTATTTCTAAAGACGATTATTTGTGAACTTAAACTTATATAAACTAAGTAATGCAAGTTTGCAAACCGTGGCTATAAATTTCATGAATCAAATCGAGTGAATCAAATCGTTTTGCTTCGATTGTGTCTTGTATATTTCTATAAGATCTAAGCAATTGAACAACTCTCTAACTAGTTCATTTGAGTCATTTGAACTAGTTATGGTAAAGAAGAATATGGTTAATATGAAAGTGATCATATGGCTAACCATTTGGTTAACTATTGTTGAACCAACGAATATACATGTTTGGGAACGGTTACACAAACCTAAAATCGTACATTTCATTTGAATCTAATCAGGTTTTCATCTAACAGTGAATATTGAATGCTTTGTTACCAAGCTAACATTGTTTGTAAACCTTGATTTGAAAGACTATATAAGGGAGAACTCTAGCAACTGGGAAACCTAATCCCCACACCTTACGTGTGATACTAGTTGTATTAGCTAGAGTCGATTCTCCTTTAACCTTAGGTTTCTTCTTGTAAACCAGGTTAACAACTTGAAGACTTCATTGGGATTGTGAAGCCAGACCGATACTACTTTCTCGTAGTTCTGTGATCTGATCTTGCATATTCTATCGTACGAGTACAATTGTAAATATTGGCTTGAGATTGATATCTCCGATATGCAAGATATAAAAGTAATCACAAACAACTTCGTCTCATCGTTTATGATTCCACAATATCTTCTTTCACCGCGTAGATTAAGATTATCGTGAGGTGATTTATTATTATAGGCTGTTCTTCGGGAATATAAGTCCGGGTTATCAATTTGTTCTTGTTCACCTTGATTTATCAAAAGACGGAACAAAGCTCGTAGGTATTTCTTTGGGAGACAGATTTATTTATTACTGTAGACTTTTCTGTATGATACAAATTTGTTTATTAAAGTCTTCGACTTTGGGTCGTAGCAACTCTTAGTTGTGGATGAGATCAGCTAAGGGAATCAAGTACGTAGTATCCTGCTGGGATCAGAGATGTAAGGAGCACAACTGTACCTTGGATCAGTGTGAGATTTATTGGGGTTCAACTACAGTCCAGATCAAAGTTAGTTTGAAGTAGGCTAATGTCTGTAGCGGCTTAATACAGTGTGTGTTCAATCTGGACTAGGTCCCGGAGTTTTTCTGCATTTGCGTTTTCCTCGTTAACAAAATTCGGGTGTATGTGTTATTTCTTTTCCGCATTATATTTTGTTATATAATTGAAATATCACAGGTTGTGCGTTAGTTCAATCAATTAGAATATCTGACCTTTGGTTGTTGATTTACATTGATTGATACTTGGATATTGGTCTTTGGTACCATCCAAGTTCTCTCTCTTATATTTAATCAGACTCGCAGATTTCTATTTACTTGAGTAAGGATTAAATCGAGAGATCGAGATATTTTAACTCTTTGATATACTTTATTAAGATTGAGTCTGGTTGATTCTCGTGAAAGTATATTGGATTTAGTCCATACATATTGCTAAGCGAAATATTGGGTGTGGTTGTTGTACCCCCGCCTTTTCAATTGGTATCATAGCAGGAAAAAACGTTTAAAGACCTTACAAGTCTGTGTTTGTAGCGATCTGGCTCTATGGACATAAGTTTTATCTCCATAAACGTACCACCAGTCTTCGATGTCTCAAACTACCTATGGTGGAAAATTTCTATGCGTGCTTTTCTTCAAGGTCGTTATTTTCAAACATGGGTACATGTAGTTAATGGCTATGAACCTCCGGTTATTACAAAAGGTGATGTAACTATACCGAAGGATATTGGTAGATATAGCGCAGAAGAAGTTCTTGCTGCAAAGCGAAATTCGAACGGCTTAAATGTTATCATACATGCAATTACCCCAGATCTTCAGCACCATATGACTAAGTGCACTAAGTCTAAAGAAGCATGGTATATATTAGAAACCGTATTTGAAGGAAATACCAATGAGAAGGAAGCTAGACTTCAAAACTTATGTTCTGATTGGGAAAACCTTCGTATGGAAGATGAAGAAACGTTTGATGAGTTTAATCACAAAGTGTCTGAAATTGTTAATGCATCTTTTGCATTGGGTAAGACTATTCTTAAAAAGGACATTGTGATGAAAATTCTCAGATCGCTGCCATCTAAATACGACTCTAAGAATCATGCCATCGTTGAAGAAAATAATCTCGCAATGATTTCCAAAAATACTCTGGTTGGGAAGCTAAAGATCTTTGATCATGAGCATACGTCCGTTCAAAGCACTAAAGAATACTAAATTACTTGATAAAAGTAAAAGTGTTTGTATCTATGAAGATGATCTTTCTGAGGCTGATTCATCAGATGAAGATCTTGACAAGTCATTCTAGTTGATCACAAGACAGTTTAGGGATCTTCTTTTGAAGAGAAGTAAACGATTTTCCAGAGATAAATCCAAGTCGTCAGATAAACCCCGTAATCGTGTTACTCCTAAAAATAGGGATATTGATGAGACTGATGACGAGGATATGCCTCAGTGCTTTAAGTGTAAAGGTTTTGGTCATTTTGCAAATGAGTGTCCAAATCGAAAGAAATACACTGGGAACAAAGGTCTTGCTGCAACTCTTGATGAAATGTCTGACAACTATGATTCTAATGAAGAGGAGAAATCAAGTGTTTCACTTCTTGGTGAAAATATTGACTTTAATAATTGTAGCAATACATACATCAATCTTGATATTCTTTCAGAAGAAAACTCAATCAATCTGGAAGAAAAAATTGACCCCTTCTTTGGAAACTCTGTGTATAATATTTCAGGTTCCACTGTGTGTCTAGCAGCTTGCACATCTCAGATGCTTGATTTATATCCAAGATTGACGTGCTCATACTGTTCTCTCAAGGGTCATGAACTATCAAAGTGTTACAAGTACAAACACAAATTGAGGCATGTCAACAATCTTCAACGAAGAGCAAATCGATTAGCAAATAAGCTTAAACTTGCCCAGAACACCGCTGAGGTATGTAAGATTCTATCTTCGTCTAAGAAGTTAGTTTGCAAGGACAAAACAAGACCATTAGAAAAGAAAGTATGGTCAAATCGTTTTGATAGACAGAGGTCTGTGGATTCCTCTCAAGAGGATCATGGTGGAAAAATTTTTATTCACCGCAACACAACGTGATTGTGTTGATTTGTAAATCTTGTCTCATGTGCCTGATCAAAAGAGACAAGATTGTGTACCTCTCAGACTTTAGGAAATTTTTTTTTCTTATTTTCTTAGTTTTTTTTTTTGTGTCTATCAATAAAGGAGGGTTATTCTCGACAATTCTACTCTCTCTAGGGTTCAAAGTTGTGCGTGCAAGAACTTGTTAAAAGGTTGCATAACCTTACATTCCTTTTTCCTTCCTTGGAACCTCTTTTTATCTCAAGACTACTTGTTGAGTTTAAATTGTGATTTCCTCTCACAAACCCATACGTTTATGGATACTCCAAGCATCATGTCTTCTGATGGAAAATATGTTAATACGATTGTTAATACATCAATCATTAAGGAAAAAGAGAAATCTCTATTATCTCCGACATTGAAAATAAAAAGGAGGAATGTGAGGAAGCCAAGAGCCGTTCCTTCAAATTCTCAGAAGTTTTCTGACGTTTGAAGTGTTGAAGGAGATGTGAAAGGAGATTCGAAAAATAAAGGCTTTTGTGTTTAAGACTCATGAGATTCAGAAGGCCCTGGTTCGACATCAGTCAAGAAGGTTTATTGATATCAACTCCTATCTTAATGAACCTTATGTCCCAATGGTTGTTGACGATAAGGAGTTCGGGGACGATAAAGAATTCTTCAAAGGTCTTATTTCCTAGTAAATCTTCTTTTATTGTTTTATTTATAAGAATAACTAGAGTTTGGAATAACCATTATTGTGATTACACATAGCTATGTCCAACGTTTTCATCTTCATGTTTTTAGGTTTATTTGTTTAAATTCTAAAAAAAAAATTGGAAGATGATATTTTTGCATTATTAATCTCTATGGTTTTATATATTGCAATATGTTATGGGATATGTGTGTTTGCGTCCGTGAACTATTATTGTCCCATACCTTGTCAAAAGTTATGTCTTTCGTATGTCGATATGCATGTATTGATAAAAGAATGAATGGACTTTTGACATTACAAAAGTTTGAATCCTATTATGTCATTATTGATGGAAGATATGATGGACTTTTGTTTACGAGGATTATGTCTATTATATGTCATTGTGCAAATAGTGATGGAAAATAGAATGAATCCTTGTCTATTCTGCAGTATTGATCTTCCCTGATCCATATTTTATGTATATACTGTGCGGCTCCGTAAGTTCTCTTATGTTGATGATTTCCGATTTAATTAATCATGGGTTTTCTTGTGGTTAATTGAATTGAGTATTAATTGGATTCAAATTCATACTCGTATGTGATTTGTTATGTCCAAAGAAATCCTTCTTTTATTTTGAAATTAAGGTCGCTCTTGTTGTTCTTTCAAGAATGACATATTATGGGGGATAGTTCTTAATGAACTTGTGCTTAATTGCCAAATCTTTGTGAGGAGTGCGGCTGTGGAATATTATAGGAGTTATCTTGTATCTTTATAAACTCCTTGATGAAAGCATTTAGCTTTGGATATATGATTGCATCTAAATAAGTTGATATGTGCTTTCTTTTGGTCATGAAATGTCTCTATGGAAATTTTCATTAGGATCTCATTCTTGTACCTTTGCCAATTTTATTGACAAAAATGGGAAGAATTAATATGTTGTTCACACTACAAATACATATGGTTTTCGGATCATTATTTAAGGGGGAGTGGTTTCCATGTGAGGTAGAGTATTGACTAAGGGGGAGTGATACATATCACCATGGTATTGTTGTCGAAGTTGTGATATGATTGAACTTTGATACTACATAATGATATTATGATACTGTATAACAATGATCGAGAATTATGTTTTCTCATTGTTATAGCTACGGATTTTCAACAACGATGATGCTAAACTTACAACCTTTGGAATCATTGGAGTAATTGGAAGTGACGAAGATTTCGAGTAATGTTGAAGCTTAGGCATGTGGAATAGGATCTACAAAAGTGTATTATTTATTTTTGTATTCCATATGTATTAATAGTTTTGTCATTAAAATTGACAAAGGGGGAGATTGTTAGAGCACTGCTCGGTCGAACTCGCATGCGTTGTTATCTCAAGCATGTTTGTCAATGTTAGTGATCAAAACTATAAGTCTAGATTTCTAGTTTATTATAGCTAAGTCTCGGACTAAGATAGAAAGTGTAGTTGAGCTAAAGAACTCCATGGCGATCATCATACAAGTCGAAGAACTACTCAAGAAACTGGTGGGACTTCATCGACTAGAAGGTATGTGGATACTTGAACTTATTTATAACTCAAAAGTCTATCTACTCTATCTCCTATCTTGAGACAAAAGTCGTTTTTCTATATAGACTTTGATTATACACATTTGCTATTTCGAGTCGGGTTTATCTCGCCTATCTATTTCTCGAATTATGTGTTGGTAAGCTTTCGCTTTGGCCAATCTTATCTTTACCTAGTGACGAAATTCATGTTAAGTTTCAATCACTTGGAAATGGCTTTGAAGAAAAATGGTTTGTGAATAACAACTATATAACGTCCTCTAAGAATGTTTCAATGATTGAAATGAGAGTTTAGAATATATAACTAATGTTGGATATAAGCATTTTGTGGTAACACATATATGTATAAGTCCTTATTCCTTGAACCAAAGTATGCGTATCAGGAAAACCGGAAAACCAGTCCGCGAACTCAGTCCGCGAACTGTCGGAGGTTCTCGACCCGAGAAAATCTGCTGGAGTTTGTAAACTCTTCAGGGAACTTAAGTTCACGAACTAATTCCGCATACTTGAGTTGGTTATTTCTAAAGACGATTATTCGTGAACTTAAACTTATAAAAACTAAGGAATGCAAGTTTGTAAACCGTGGCTATAAAGTTCATGAATGGATTCGAGTGAATCAAATCGTTTTTGCTTCGATTGTGTCTTGTATACTTCTATAAGATCTAAGTAATTGAACAACTCTCTAACTATTTCATTTGAGTCATTTGAACTAGTTATGGTAAAGAAGAATATGGCTAATATGAAAGTGATCATATGGCTAACCATTTGTTAACTATTGTTGAACCAACTAATGTACTTGTTTGGGTACAGTTACACAAACCTAAAATCGTACATTTCATTTGTGTGTAACAGGCTAGGTTTTCGATCTAACGGTTGAAAAATATTAGCTTGAATCTAATCAGGTTTTCATTTGACTATGAATATTGAATGCTTTGTTACCAATCTAACATTGATTGCAAACCCTGATTTGAAAGACTATATAAGGGACAACTCTGGCAACTGGGAAACCTAATCCCCACACCTTACGTTTTTTACTAGTTGTATTAGCTAGAGTCGATTCTCCTTTAACCTTAGGTTTCTTCTTGGAAACCAGGTTAACGACTTGAAGACTTCATTGGGATTATGAAGCCAGACCGGTACTACTTTCTCGTAGTTGTGTGATCTGATCTTTCCTATTCTATCGTACGAGTACAACGTAAAGATTGGCTTGAGATTGATATCTCTGATAGGCAAGATATAAAAGTAATCACAAACATCTTCGTATCATCGTTTGTGATTCCACAATCTCTTCTTTCGCCGCGTCGATTAAGATTATTGTGAGGTGATTGATAATTCTAGGATGTTCTTCGGGAATATAATTCCGGGTTATCAATTGGTTCCTGTTCACCTTGATTTATCAAAATATAGAACAAAACTCGTAGGTATTTCTGTGGGAGACATATTTATCTATTACTGTAAACTTTTCTGTGTGATACAGATTTGTTTATTAAAGTCTTCGACTTTGGGTCATAGCAACTCTTAGTTGTGGGTGAGATCAGCTAAGGGAATCAAGTACGTAGTATCCTGCTGGAATCAGAGACGTAAGGAGCACAACTGTACCTTGGATCAGTGTGAGATTGATTGGGGTTCAACTACAATCCGATCGAATTTAGTTTGTAGTAGGCTAGTGTCTATAGCGGCTTAATACAATGTGTGTTCAATCTGGACTAGGTCCCAGGGTTTTTCTGCATTTGCGGTTTCCTCATTAACAAAATTCTGGTGTTTGTGTTATTTATTTTCCGCATTATATTTTTTTTTATAATTGAAATATCACAGGTCGTTTGTTAGTTCAATCAATTAGAATATCCGACCTTTGGTCGTTGATTTACATTGATTGACACTTGGATATTGGTCTTTGGTACCATCCAAGTTATCTCTCTTATATTTAATCAGACTCGCAGATTTCTATTTGCTTGAGTAAGGATTAAATCGAGAGATCGAGATATTATAACTCTTTGATATACTTTATTAAGATTGAGTCTGGTTGATTCTCTTGAAAGTATATTGGAGTTAGTCCATACAGATTGCTAAGCGAAATATTGGGTGTGGTTGTTGTACCCCCTCTTTTTCACCTTCTTTATTTAGCTCCCCCTTATTGGATTAAGGGACAACCAATTGCTGGACCTATATAGAATGAAAGGCCCAATAGTAATTCATGAATGTAAGTAGGATTTTGGTGCTCGCTAATTTGCAAATATGTTTTTGAGTCAGCATGTTAATATGATACTTTTCCTACAATTCAAGCTTTAGTTAGTCTCAATGATTTTCTGTCATTTCTTGTCATTCTTTTTTGGAGTCTCTTATTATACTTTTAGCAAGACCGTGGCTATATCAGCATCTTAGTCATGGGCGCGTAAGGCAGAGTTTCTCTTTCATGAATTTTTTTTCCAATTTTTGATTTTGAGTTTTATGATATTTGATTCATGTCTTGATTCTTCTTTTCGATCCCACATCATAAATTTCTTCTGTTTTTTTACTTTTTCGAATGCATATTTCTAAAACTAATTAATGGTTGTGGTACCATCATAATGGTTTTTCCAATATTACAAACTTATCTGTGTTAGTGTCACTTAGTAGTACAATCATCTTTTTCTTTGCTTCTTTCTTTTCTTACGATGTTCTAGTGGAGGTCTAATTTTTTTGCCGGTCTCCTGACTTTATGTGGGATCCAGTGGTGCTTTATATTCAGTATGTGGAATGTTCTTGGTTCAATGACAATGGTGTTCAAAACATTAAAGCTTCAAGCAGTGGTGCTAACCATCATCTCTGAGATAGTCCTCCTTAGTAGTATTAATATAAGAGTCTCCTTAGATCAAAAACTAAACAGTAGCCCTAGAAAACCCATCTCAATTTTCATTCCAAACCGGAGTTTAGTCAAAAACCATTACCTCTCAGTTATTCAAATTCAAAAATTACCTCCCAAACAGATCCGTACTTGTTGTCGAGGAATAAGTTTCTACCTTTTCTGTAGAGATACTTTCCCAAAAGAAAACTATATCCTGTTAAGCAAAATATATGGCCATTTACTGCGTCATGATCCCTTCCTGAATTGTAGGATCGATACTTATCAAAGTAGGAAAGTCTACAACCATTCAAGGAAAGTCAGTATATATTATGTTACATGGACTCAAAACCCAAAACCTACTTTTCCTTTGCTCAGTAACCTCAAAGTAAACCTTACCATGTCTTCATCCAACAATAACCATATCAATCAGTTATCAAGGCAGCTCGGAAAGGCTAATATCGAGTTACCAACAACAAGAAGAACTGTTGGCTCCTCACAAATAGTTAATAGTGCTGCGGAAGAATGGGTTTTTGGAGTTTTGGGTAAGCTAATGTGGAAAAAAAATTGATATGAGGACCATATGGGAAGATATCAACTCAGTATGGAGGAAATATAGAAACAAACATATCCGCGTGATAGGCAACAATCTTATGCTGGTTTGACTGAACTCAGAAGAGGAAAGAGATGAAGTTATAAGAAATGGACCATGGATTGTAGGAGAAGATCTCTTTGCTGTTCAAAAATATACCAATGGTGTACCAATATCTGAATATAAGTTCACACACAAAGTATTTACTATACAGTTCAAATACTTAAGGCTTGAACATCTCAACACCCTGGTGATGGATGAAGCTATAGGTTATATGGGGAAGAAAGTGTCTACAACTTCTCCAAACTGCAGACCACGATATGGTAATACAGTCAAAGCCAGAGTACAAATGAGTCTCAATGAGCCATTGCATATGGGAGGGTGGTGGAACACAGCCACAAATGAAAAAGTTTGGATTCACTATCACTGGGAATTGCATCCAAAAAAGATTTGCCCAAAGTGTTTTGTTATTGATCATGACGATAGCAAATGCATGTACACTTCTCATCTTCTGTATTTGGATACCTTGAATGATGAAGAATATCAAGAGTACCTGAGGAATGAAGCTGATGTCTATGAAGTTAATGGCGGAGAAAGTATGGAAAAAGATGAAATGACACTTACTATGGGTGCAGTTGAAGCTGAAGATGAATCAAGACAAGGTAAAAGAATGACAAACTCTAAGCTAAACAATGAACCTCTTATGAACCCTCATAACATTCATGTTCAAACTCCTATTACTAGTGACAATGCAAATATTACCACTCTGGAAAATCACAATAACTCGATGATGGAATCTAATGAACCAAGGGATAACACTGCTGAAACCACAGATCATAGTCAGGCTCAGACCATGCAGGTAAACTCAAAACTCTTACAACAAGTTATCCCATATGGTTTAATTACATTAAATTTTTGTTTATTCTTTTCACCACCTGAATTTATTACCTGTCTTTACTTCTCATGCACTATGCGAATTATATCCTGGAATTGTAATGGCTATGCCGCCAGAGACACAAAAAACTATTTATGATATTAATAAAAGACTTCATCCATATATAGTTTTTTTTTTTGCAAGAAACCAAAATTGATTCTGATAAGATCCTCCAACATGTTAGACCCTAGGGTTTCCAAATCATTCCTATGTACCCTCTATAGGAAGAGCTAGAGATATTTTCCTCTTGTGGAAAGATGGCTTTCAATTAGATATTTTTTACAAGGATAAAAATATGTTCCATTTTCTAGTTAAAACTGACCCTGCTAAGCCACAATGGCTTCTTTCACGTGTTTATGGTTCTCCATATCCACAAGAAAAGAAAGCTCAATTGAGCTTCATTAAAACAGTTTGTGATACTTACAACATTGATGCCCCATTGATCATTCTTGGTGACATAAACATCACCATGCATCCTGATGAAAGAGCAAATTGCTCTGGCTCTTCTTCAAAAACACCTAAAATTATTCAGATGATCTATGACACTGGACTATCTGACTTGGGTTATCACGGTAGTTCATACACATGGACTAGTGGAAAAAATGGCACTGGTAGGTTTAAGTCTATATTAGATAGCTAGATCTATCATTAACTCAGATTGGTTAGTAAATTTTCCTGATACTGTCCTAAAACATCTACTTGTTCTGGGATCTGATCATTGCCCCATTTTCTATATTTTTACCCTATTGAGACTATTAAGAGAAAAAATTGGAAGTTCTTTGAGTGTTGGCTGAGAGACAGTACTTGTAAAGACCAGATCAGTGAATCTTGGTCCAACCCAGTGCAAGCATCAGCTGCTTTAAGATTGAATAAGAAACTAGATACAAATAGAAGAGACTTTTCTAAATGGAACAAAGAAAATTTTGGTAATATACATGATAAAGTTAAAAATCTACAGGAAGAATTAACCCTTTTGCAACAGCTACCAACAAGTGAAGCTAATACTTCTCAGATAAGTAAAATCGAAAATAACATTAATGAATGGCATGCTCATGAAGAAGAATTTTACAGGAAACAGTCAAGAGATCTTATGTTCCATGAGATAGACCAGAACACAATATACTTTCACCAGCAAATGGTAGTTGGTGCTCAGGCAGGGACAATTTAGAAGAACTTCTTACAACACACTTCACCAACATTATGAATACAACCAATCCATAAAATAATGAAGACCTCTTCAGCCTTCTACGTAAGTGTATCATTGATGCAGATAATGATGCTCTAACAAGTATACCACAAGAAAAGGAAATTTGTGCATCATTAAAAAGTATGCATCCATGGAAAGCACCTGGTCCAGATGGCTTTCCACCAAGATTTTTTCAATCACGATGGAACACAACAGAGGAAGATGTAGTTCAAATGATCAAAGCTTTTCTGTAAGTGGAAGAATGCTCCGGAAAAATGAATAAAACCAATCTCTGTTTGATACCAAAATTTCAGCTTCCTCAATCACAAGGAGATTACAGGCCGATAGCATTATGCAATACAACATACAAGCTCATCACCAAAATATTGGCTCTAAGACTAAAACCTTTAATGGAAAAGTTGATCCCACCTATGCAGCAGGAAGCATACGTTCCAGGGAGACAGATTGGTGATAATATTACTCTTGCGCATAAGCTAATCCATTACATGAGAAGGAAGAGGACGAAGAAAGGTTTTATGGCCTTAAAACTGGACATGTCCAAGGCATTGGATCGTGTAGAATGGACTTTTTTACGTAGGACTATGGAGGGATTTGGGTTTACAGACCATTTTTATAACCTGATTCAAGAATGTGTTAGCATATCTAAAATACAGATTTTACTTAATGAGAACCTAGCCGGGGAATAAGGCAAGGTGACCCATTGTCACCTTACCTGTTCTTAGTTACCGTGGAGATGTTCAAAAGATCCTTAGCCAGAGCTGAAGCTGAAGAGAAGATACAAGGCATAAAGATTGCAAAGAATGCTCCACCAGATCTTCACAATGATGATAACATACTTCAACTTATCAAGGAATTTGGCCTAGCTTCAGGGAAGTAAATCAATATTCAAAAATCGGCAGTGTTCTTCTCAAAACATCTCCATTCAAGACACTTTAGAATTATACTAAGGAGGTTAAAGATGAAGAAAATGTCACTTGAGAAAAGTACTTGGGAATCCCATTATTTCTTAACAGAAGAAGAACAACTTCTTTCTCCTCACTAGTGGATGGAATGAATACAAGACTACTAAGGTGAAATGGTAAGTTCCTAACAAAATCTGGCAGATCAGTGATGGTAAAGCATGTACTTAATGCCATGCCGTCTCATCAAATGGGAGTTTTCAGAATCCCAAATAAAACAATAAAAGAAATGGATGTTGTACAACGAAGATTCTAGTGGAAGAAACAAGAAAGGAAAGGTGTATACTTCATATCATGGGACAGAGTTAATACCAGCAAAGAACATGGAGGTTTAGGCTTTCATGATTTGGGGTGCTTCAACAGAGCTCTACTGGCGAAGTCTGTCTGGAGATTATGTCACATCTCTCACCAACTCTGGGCAAAGGCGTTAAAAGAGAAAAAATTTCCAGATACATCGGTTTTACACTCAAAGAAGAAGAAGAACACAACCTGGACATGGCAAAGCATTCAGGGTGAAGTAGCATTTGTGCATAAGTACAACTTCTGGTTGCTAGGAGATGGAAAAAGGATCCTAACTTGGAATGATAATTGGATACCAAGGGAGAAAGCACCACCTATCATAATAGCATATTTCGATTTGGCTATTTCCTACAGCACTGTAAGTGATCTCATTGACAGAGAAACAAATACTTGGAAAGTCGCGACTCTACACCAACTTTTCTCACTTGCAGATATCCTCAAGATCTTGCGCGTAAAAATCCCTATTCACTCTCCAGATAAGCTAATCTGGACACTTACTCGAAATGGGAAGTTCACAGTCAAGTCTGCATACAGGAAATTGGTGGAGATAAAAACAAATGCAGCTGCAAACTATGATGCCGAGATGGCAGCTTTTTGGAAACAACTATGGAAGTTAAATACTTTACCAAGAATTAAAACTTTCTTATGGAAGTGTATTCAAGATATAATTCCATCAAGTGAGCGTATGGGGAGAGTAATGCATTATAGTGGAGAACTTTGCAGCACTTGTCAACAAGGGACTGAAACAACTAAGCATATTCTATGGGAATGTGTTTTTTCTCAAGCTGTTTGGACTTCAGTTCCAGGTGCAAGGAGAAGCATGTCAGATGCAAATCAAAATGTGGCTCAATGGATCGAATAAGAAGTTGGTTCAACAATGACTTCACCAAGTTAGACAGTGAATGGATAGTCAAAATGGCCAATGCTTGCTGGGAAATTTGGAAGGAAAGATGTCGAGTGGTTTTTGACGGAAAAAAACCCAACCCGGTGGAAGTTATAAACACATTGCAACACCTTAACAACATGACAGGAAAAGGAATTCTCAAACATAAATGCATGGATAACATCAATAACCTACCTAACACTTTACCTTCCATTTGGTCACCGCCTAGTGCACCATTTTACTCTATTTGCTGTGATGCTGCTTTTAAAAAGATTATTTCTGTAACTCACAGTGGCATTGGACTAATACTTCGAAGTTCTACAAATGAATTTGAGCCAGGGAGCTGCATCTATGAGTGTGGACACTTAAATGTTTAGAAGGCAGAAATAGCAGGCTTGTTGCACGCCATAAAATGGGCAGAAGAACTCAACTTGCAGCATGTGAAGTTTGAGCTTGATGCGCAGAATGTGGTAGTTGCAGCAAATGGAGAGTATCAAAGAGTCAGATGGGAATCTTAGACTATTATCTTAGAGATCATTGGTTTTTTAAGAAAGCATCCAACCTGGACTTGCAATTTTATTAGTAGAAAGTTAAATAAACCGGCAGTCGATAAGCTGGCAAAACACTCTTGTACTTTTCAAATTAGTAGGAATTGGATACAATATCCACCAAATTGATGCAGTTCTTAATAAAGTTATTTCTTTGCTTAAACAAAAAAAACACGTGGCTAGGGAATGCATTGGTACAGTGGATTAAGCATGCAATATGACTAAGTTAAAATATGAAATATGTCAACTTTAGGGCAAGGTTAACAATGTTAGGAATTTGACCTTTCTATAATTTAGTCTTATCTTTTCTTATTTCATATGCTAAAATCAAATTCGCTGTACTTTTCTTATTTCATATATCAACTCTGCTATCTTTGAAACACACCTATTTTTTTGGAATCTGAATTCTTTTTTTAAATCGGCTTCGATTTATGAAAATTGAAATGCTTGATTTATAGATACTATTATTTTATACAGTCTTATTCTCATGCTTCAAGATTTTTTTTTTTAATACAGTCTTATGGATTATGTACGACAGCAATGGTCTATCAGCTCTATAAACTTTGAAATCATTGGTTTAAGTAGCAGAAAGTGTGAGCACACAAACCTGCGTGAGGGTCCGAACGCTCACAATCAATCATTATCATCTAAAGAGATTGTGATGATGATATCCTGGTGTTGATTCATTGGCTCAAAACCTTCGGGTTTATCATGGCCTCATCTAACAACTCCATGCGAGGCGTTTGCGCATGGGATATAAGTATTAAGGAAAACAAAACATATAAGTAAACATCCATGGAGCTAAATAAATGTAAAGTGCTGAAATATAAATAAGACCCAGGTTTACGTGGTTCAGCACTAAGGCCTACATCCACGGGATTTGTTGTTTTACTATGTTCTTCCCGGTTACATGAATAGTCGAATGACTTTTGGGTTTACATGTTTCTCTCTTCTTAGTGATTAACTTACCCTTGCAATCTCTCTCTCTCTCCTTCTCTCCCTGATTTTTCCGCCCCCTTCCTCTTGGTGGAGATTGGGTATTTATAAGGTTAGAACGTGGGACCCATCTCTGAAGACCGTTGGAACCTTATCTTCTTGTGTCCTTGTGTCCATCACGCGGAGGTCTGCGTTTGCCCCTTGATCCCGCAGAAGCATCCTCGCTCGTTCCACAGGTTGGTCGACACGTACACTGCTCAGAGTGTTTAATGCGGGTAGTTGAGGGGTCTGCTCGTGTCAGACAAGTGTCTTCTGCCCCTGTCAGTCCGTGTCAGCTAACTTTCTCTCCACCGTTGATCTTAGCTTCTCTTTTGGGGATGAGATAAAGTAACTCCTCGGGGTTTATTTGGTGTTTCGTGACGCATCATGTTTTGATGTTTTGGCCTGCATGCTTTCCACGTATCTTTTTATATACACGTGTCTGATAGTGAGATATATGTTTACACAATTTGCCCCTTTTCTTCGGGCTTGAATGACTAATGGGTGCCTTGAAGAAAAACTATCGTCGCATATTCTTCTCACTCCTAATAACTTCTCCTAGATACTTGGGCACGTCTTTTATTCGTGCATTAACTGCTTATGTAACGGGCACGTTTACCATTCCTCCCTTAATTTCCTTCTCTTTATTTCGGGTATTTTAAGGATAGAAAGGAAATTTAATTTCATTCTTCCTAAACGCTCTCTCATGTTTTCATTCTTTTTTTCAGCCCTTAAATTTTCTGTCTGTCTTCATTGAACCTGTGACCTTAAATTCTCTGTCAGTCTTCATTGCACCTGTGATCTTAAATTCTCTGTCAGTCTTCATTGCACCTGTGATCTTAAATTCTCCCCACCTTAGCATTAATCACGCCCGCTTCCCCTGTTTGTTTCTTCTACTGCTGTTTTTGCCGGTAAGTTTTTCTTTTCTTTATTTCCACTGTTTCACGCTGTGTTGTTTTGTGAATTCTCTGCTACTGTTGTTCCTTGTTTGTGATGAAGGACTTCTTCTGATGCTTGCATACTAGTTTGCCCCTGTTCTTCATCTTAAATTAAGGAAGCCACTACTTCGAGGGTGTGAATTTTATGAAATTTTGAGCATGTATACTAATTTTAGGGTTTCTGCGTTATCTTGTGTGTATTGCTATGGATGTGGTTTTTTGATCTTTGGTAATGTTTTATGATTGTGTGTAACTCGTTCTTGATTTTCGCAGCCATGTCTGACCGTCCGCGGATTACTTATCAGACTCCTGATTCTGGGCTATCGAGATCTCCTCCGCGTCGAGAGTCTCAAGATGATGTTCGTCGGAGTCGAGTTTCTTCTGGAGCGAAAGCCTCGTCCTCTAGGGAAGAGATTCCTCCGACAATTCCGTCTGGTTCCCGAAGAGTCTTCGATCGCTCAGCGGCTCGTCCTCGTGATGATACTAGGAGTACGCAGGCTCCGCCCCGCGCTGTTGCTTTTGACATTCCTCCTCTACGTTCGTTAGTGCCCGAGCATCATCTGCGGTCTTCTCCAACTTTTAAAGGGAAGAATACGAAGGGTGTATCTCCTAGGGTTGAATCTTCAAAGAATCCCCCCGTGAAGAGAAAAGCTTCGGAAGCGTTCGTTAGTTCATCCGGCCCCGCCGAGGAGGATGAGGCTGCTCCCTTGATACGCAGTGTCTCTGTTAGCAGGAAAAAAGTAACCTTCAAGCATATCGATCTCGAAATATTCAAGGAAAAGCATGAGCTTCAAGCCTTCGGGGTTCGTTTCTATGCCCCTGAGGATGATATTACGTATGAGCTTATCTCCAAGTGTTAGTTCGATGAATTTCATTTGTTAACGACGGTTGGAGCATTCGAAGCTGGTCTTATGCTGCCGTTGTACAAATCAGGTGATTCCTTCTACTATGACGTGCTCGCTAGTCGTGAGGGCTCTTCCACCAATACTCACAGCCGTTCCGTATCCCAACTATGGGGGAATTATCTCCGCGCCCTGAAGGAATGCTATCTGCGGAGTAAGGGGGAAACGTCGATGACTTGTTACGTCCCCAATCCCATGGAGAAGGAATGGTATACTCCTGAGAATTTCAATAACTCCTTCGGTGATTACGTCAATAGTAGGAATCGCAAGCCGTGGAGTGTCAGCCTTTGGAATCTCCCTACTCCTCGGGGCGAGATTCGTCTGTTAAATGAGGTCAGCGATGCCAAGCTGAAGTATGTTCCTGGCACGGAGGCGTCTAGTCGTCGGAAACTCTTCCCCGCGCGAGAGAGGATCAAGCGCGATCATGACTACGAGTGGCACGCCACCGTTATCGAGATAGTTGGTCCGTTGGATTACGGTTGGATTCATGGTCCCCGCGGTTGGCGGCCTACCGAGAATAGTAAGCCGCGCGAGTCTCCTCCTGTTCGCTATGGAGATTTCTGTCCCTGGCGTCTGAACTTTGTGGGTATGAATTTTCCTTATGCCCTTGATGTCGTAGAGGGAGACGAGGAGGATGGTTCCGGTGCTATACTACCGAAGAATATCTCAGCTGCTCAGGTACGCGGATTCTAGCTGCGCTTCTTTTTTAGAACTTCCATCAGTCGGGAAAAATAATTCTTTTTGTGGTGTTGGTTTCAGGTGTTGAAGAAGAAAAAGATTAGGCCGAAGCAGTCTTCTACTACGGTGATGGGCGAGGTTGAAGCCCAAGAAGAAGTTACTAGTCCAGTGAACGAAGAGTTTGTTGAGGATGAGATTACAGATGGGGAGGAACGTACTGGTACCTCCCCTATCAATGTCGAAGAAGAGGTCTTCACTGGTCATGCTGGTGATGAAGGAAGGAACAAAGCCGTGGTGGCTGATGACGTTGTTATCGGGGATGTTTCCGTCCCTGCTGGTGATGTCGCGGATACCCTTCCCACTTCTCAAGAATTTTCTTTTGATCGGATGTATTCCACGGGGGAGTTCTTTGACGAAGCCCTCGATTTTCCCGAGGACTTCTCTTTACTTTCCCCCAATGATGATTGGGATGTTCTTGGTGGTGATGGTAATGGGGACGCTACTGTAGAAGATGTTGGTGCGGAGGAGCCTGCTGTGCATGTAGGCGCGGAGGAGCATGCCAACATTCGTGCTGAGGGGGTCGTGTCAGAGAAGGGAAAATCTGTCGTTGATGCGCCTGCTGATAATCTTCCCCAGTCGCCGATGTCTGAGGGTGAGGACGCCATCATGGATTGGTTTAAGGAAAAGAATCTTCTATTTGTCTCTCATCCCGCTCCTGTTGTTGCTGGGGAAAAGGAATCAACCGCGTATACCCGTCGCATGATGGAGATGTCTTCTAAGGCGCAGGTGTCTGAAGCCTGGGGAAAAAGGTTGACTGTTCCCGAAGCTACCCTTGTGCCGGAGCCTCCTACTTCCGTTGCCGATATGATGGCCATCGCCGACGGGTATCAATATGGCTTTCCGCAGCAGCGTGTGCTGGAGGTAAATTTTCGTACATACTTCTACGTGACGATCAGATGCTTCGGTGAAATAATGTTTTGTCATCTTGATGTGTAGATGATGAGGAGTGAGCATTGTAACCACGTGCTGTATCAGTTCTTCAAAGCGAAATCTCTGAATCTCGAGGCTAAGCTTCGTCACCGAGAAAAGGAATTATCTGCGGCTGAGGTGGAAATAGAAGAACTGAAGAAAAGCCTTAAGGAGAAAGAAAAGCTGGGTGAAGCAGAGGCCGGTCTTCGTTCAGAACTTGTTGCAGTGCGCGCTGAGTTAGAGCAAACTCGTAGCCAAGTTTCCACTTTCACAGGTTTGGTTCTTTTCCCTCGCCGTATGTCGTCATTCTTCTATCTCTTAGTTGTTCTGTCTGAGTCTCCCCACCCTATCTCCAGTGGGTGGCGTCCCCGAGCTGATATGGCTTCGAAACGAAAGAGCTCGGCAAAAATCTCATATTAGAGATTTGGTTGAGAAAATTAAGAGTGAAGCTAAGAAATGGGATGCTCGGGCTGAGGTATGGCGCGCGCGGCATGTTCAGATGGTCGACATGCAAAATCTGTACAACCATGATCGTGCTTTATTTAATGGCACACTGCTGTGGACCCGTGATAATCTGCGGGAAGCCCGTGAGCGTACTTCCTTGTTGGAATCTAGGATTCAGCTGCTGGAAGAAGAATTACAGACGGCTCGATCCATTCCTCTTTCATGGGTCCATGATAATATGCTCTGTCTTGCCAGAGAAAGAGATGATGCTCGTGCTGAAGTCTACGCTCTCAGCAATGCTCTTTCCGCGTCCCGTGCCGACGTAGCTCGTCATGCTGAGTCTGAGAGGAATCTTGAAGTGTGCATGTACAGACTCAGCAAAGGG
Source organism: Papaver somniferum (assembly GCF_003573695.1). Classification (NCBI taxonomy): domain Eukaryota; kingdom Viridiplantae; phylum Streptophyta; class Magnoliopsida; order Ranunculales; family Papaveraceae; genus Papaver; species Papaver somniferum. The sequence continues at coordinate 104,689,250 of NC_039365.1, read as the reverse complement.
GTCTCAGAGATAAATAAAGAGGTCGACCACCTTCGTCATATGGACTCGATGAAGCAGGTAGAATTAGATGCCTGTCAATTTACTCTCACCAACCTTCAACTAGACTATAAGAAATTATCCGCGGAATATGACCATCTTGATGAAGCGCGAGATGCGGTTGTTAATGAGTATGAAGAGGCTTCGGCTTGTGTCGAAGGTATAATCCCATTTCATCGAGTGTGACCTTGTTTTTTTTCTACACTAACTCTGTGGTGTTGTCTTTTTCAGAGCTCGAGGGACGCCTTTGCGTCACAAATGAAAAACTTGAAAAGGCTCAATCTTCCTTAGCGCAGCAGGAAGAACAGACCAATCACTTCAAGAATTTAGCAGCAACCCGCGAGGAGGCTGTTGGTGCTGCTTCTAGAGAAGTGAATCGGCTATCTTCGTTATTATCCCAAGCCCAACAGCGGACAACAGTTATTAAGCACAAGGCTCGTTGTCAATTGGCTGAGGAGACGAACAAGATGCTGGAGAGGATAGAACTTGGCCTAAGGAACGAACATGGTCTTGTGAAGAACTATCCTCGTCGTCCCGTTCCTTCTGCCTTGCCCAGCTCCTCGGGCCCCTCTTCTGGTGGGAGCGTCCCATCAAGTCTTTGGAATAATCCTGCCGATGGGGACGCCATCTAGGTAGAGACCGCAACATTCTGTAGGGTCCGCGACATCATTATACTTTTTGTAATCATGTAACAAGGATCTTTTTTGCTGATAATCCTGTAAAAGGAATATTTTTTGATTGTGTATCCTTGAATTTGGCCTTTCACTTCTTGTAATCATCCTTTATGAAATGAATCCTCTTCTTGATATACCTGCAATGTTGGTTTGTTTTTATTTTAAGTATTTGTGAAAAAACAAAACAAAAGTTTTTAAGTGTTTGGGTGCGGTACTGAAGGACGGTACCTTCGTGATCGTCTTGAGACCTGTCACCCCGCTGGCGAATCCTGGGCCAGAGGATTCCCAGACGGTGGGGGCCGGGGCAACGTTCTAGGATATGGGATTAAAATATTTACACACCCATTCCGTCGACCCGTTGCCTTAAGATTGGTTGGGTATCTCTTTCTGCTGGGTGCCTTCCCCCTGGTCCTACACTTATGGACACTGATGGGGGAGCCCTGAGAGATTGTAGATTAACTACTTTCCCAAATATTGTCGGTAGATTCCACTGACTTGATAATTTGAAAGCTTGTTTGATTGATAAGTTGAGGCCTGCAATTCCTCTTCCAGAGATAGAAACATGTGGAGCGGTCAGGCTCCCTTCTTCTTCTGGTACACTCCAAGCAGATTCAAATCTGCGTTGCTTTTATGAGAAGTATGGTTTGAGCCACTTAGCATTTCAAGGATGCCGGAGGACCTCGCCTTTTAGATTACGAAGGTAGTAGGAACCGTTACCCGCAACGTCGTGTATTATAAAAGGTCCTCCCCATGTATGTGCTAACTTTCCCCATTTCTTTTCTTGCTGATACCGTGGGATTGTTCTCAACACATACTGTCCCTCTACAAAATTCCGTAGCTTTACCTTTTTGTTGTACTCCCTTGCTAGTCTTCGTTGATAATTTTCCATCTTTTGCAATGCTACTTCCCTTCTTCCTTCCAAGTCGTCCAACCTTTCTAACATCATATCTGTTGTGAGGTTTTTCTCCCAAGCTTCGGTCTTCGTGGTTGGCATGAGGATTTCCGTAGGTATGACTGCTTCAGCTCCATAAGTTTGAAGAAACGGGGATTCCCCGGTGGCGGATCTTCGTGTTGTCTTGTATGCCCATAAGACATTGTGCAGTTGTTCGCACCATCTTCCCTTATGCTCGTCTAATTGTTTTTTGAGTATAAGGGAGAGGGTCTTGTTGGTAGCTTCCGCTTGTCCGTTGCTTTGAGGGTATATGGGGGTGGACTTGTTCTTTATTATTTTGAAAGTATCGAAGAGCATGTCTATATTTTTCCCCTGTAATTGCTTGCCGTTATCAGATACAATTTCAGCAGGTATACCAAATCTGCAAATGATGTTCTGGAATATGAAAGTGAACACATCCGCGTCTCTGATCCTGGCCAAGGACTTAGCCTCCACCCATTTACTGAAGTAGTCCGTGGCTACTATCAAAAATCGTCTCTTCCCTGATTGATGAGTGCCAAATAGTGTATATATTTATCCCTTTTTGTTGGCATTTAACTCATCTTTTGTGCATTAATTCTACATTTTATCCCATATTCTGTATTTTCATTGTTTTCAAGAATAAATATTTTTTCTTACTTAATTTTGCATTTTTAGGTAATAAATAAAGTCTGGATGAATTGCGGAGCGGAATAGAGCAGAAAAGTAGTGAAAAGCCGGGAGGAGTTACGCAAGGAAGCCGCGAAGAACGTTGTGCATAAGACCAAGAGGCTAGGAATGGGCTTGAAGAAGAAGAATTATCCTTAAAAAAGATATGGGCTTGGCATACCCAAGGCTCAAAGCCCTTTCTCAAACCCATTTCCACTATCCAAGCCCGTATCGGATTTCAGCCGTCAGATCGAAGCATTTCAGCATCCTACGGTCGCTCCATCATCGCACATCAAACTCCGAAGCTCCCGCTTTACATCGCAACTCCCATCTCCATCTTGGGCCGTCCTTTTCGTTGCATTCCTCCATCCGACGGTCGCTACCCACAGCCTCCCATCTCATCGTTGGATCCACCTACCATCGTCACATCCCACGGATCAGCTCGCCAAACATCGAACCAGATGATCCCGCTACACACCATAGTGACCAAACCCTATACTACCACCCAAACACTCCCTTCTTCCCAAAACATCGATCTCATCTTCTCCACCCGACCATTTCCAGAACCACCACCACCTGCTCTACCCTGCCACCATCTTCCCCGACCATCCCAGTTCGTCTCGAGCTCCTTCCCAACACCACAGAAACCCATACCCATCAGTCCTTTCCCCCTAGCCTAGAGTTCTTATCAAACTCATATCTCTGCATCCTAGGTATGGAGTTGATAAGAAATCTCGAGCTAGGGTTTCACTTGGAGCGACATGGAAAGCAGAGAAAGCATCGTACAAGTATGGGTTGAAGCTATTTTGGTCAGTGTGTAGGTTAATTTTTATTAATTTACAAAACCCTAATTTGTAATTTGGGGGAAACCCTAATTTTATTGTCTGGGTATAAATTGAGGGTTGGGTATCACTGTTAAAACTCGTTCTTGGACTAGCCAAGTTTCCACCCAATTTGGGTTAGGTTAATTCCAATGTTAATTGCACTGTTAATTGTTCCTGTTAATGTTAATTGTTCCTGTTAATTGCACTGTTAATTTTAATTGCACTTGTTCTTGTTCTTGGACTAGTTCAATGTGTGATATTCCTGTAAATGCTCACTGTTAGTTCACCATGTTGTTCACTGTTGTTGTCATGTTAGTTCACTGTTAATTTGTCATGTTAGTTTAAATGCTCACTGTTAATGATTAATTCACTGCCATGTAATGTTTGTGTTTAATTTGCTGTCACAATTGATGGAATGCTGGACTAGCCAGTGTCCAGAACTTTGTTCTGTTAATGTTCATTTTTTTTGCTGTTCATATTATGTTCTGTTAATGTGTATGTTCTGTTATGTCTTGTAATGTTCTCATGTTGTTCATGTCATTCTTAGATGTGTGAAATGTTCTAGGATAGAATTGAATCAAGGTAAACCACATTTTACTCTCACAGTGCATATCATGTATGCTTTGTAGTTAGGATAAAACTATGTGATATTACCACAACTCATACCTTATTGACATTGTCAAATTCTCTGACTAATTGTGCTTTAGTCAGACATTTAGTGCTTAGGATTGACACTTTAGTTGTGATTCAACTATCCATTGGTGAAACACCTTAGGTAAAAGGCAGGCTTGAACCTTTACCTTTACCTGCTGTAAGGAAGAATTGGCATGATCAGTTGAGTTCATCCTCTTGTATTCACTGTTTTGTTTTGCTCTTTTTCATGTTTAGACTCATTCCATTGTTTACTGTTTTCTTTCTTTCATTTGCTATTTTCTTCACATCACTGCCCTTGGCTTAGGCCTTGGTGTGCAACTGTCTCCTTGGCACTTTTCTTCAGTATCTTAATCCATTTTCCTGTTTTGGTTCACTGGTTTAAGCCCATTGCACACTGTTAGGGTTGAAACCAAAGGCTAAAAGCCCAAGCTCATTACTAAGCCAAGCCCAGATCACAGCTACTGCTAGGGAAAGGCAAAAGCCCACTTCAAAAGCCAAGCTCGGTTCACTGCTACATTTGAAGTTCAGTCCCTCAAAGGCCCAGTTCACATCAAAATACTACCAAGCCCATTGTTATCAAAACCCATTAGTACTCAAAGCCCATTGACCATTCAAAGCCCAACAGCAATTTAGAAACCCAAAATAGCTAGAAACTCCAAACACACCCAGTCTCTGTGGATCGACCCGTACTTGCACGGCTACAACCAACGACCGTGCACTTGCGGTATTACTGTAGGCCCGCGTTTCATTTCAATTTTATACACATTTCCGGGCCCACCACTGATCCTTCGATGAAAGGCCCGACGATGTCTACGCCCCATTTTGCAAATGGCCACGGGTTATCGACGGAGTTTAACATTGTTGCCGGCGCGTGGATCTTTTTCGCGAAGCGCTGACATTCTTCACATCGTCGGGACATCCTCGCGGGATCTTGTATCATTGTCGGCCAGTAATATCCTTGCGTTTTTGCTTTGTCAGCTAGTGATCTCATGACGCTATGATTCCCCGCGTCACCATAATGGATATCATTTAGAATTCGATGCCCCTCTTTCCGGGACAAGCAGCGTAGTAATGGTCCAAGGAAGGATTTCCTATACAGGACCCCCTCCCGAAGATCATATCTTCCCACTTTGGAGAGTATCTTCCTAGCTTGTTTCTGATCCGCAGGTAAGCTTCCTTTTTCGAGAAAGGCATGTATTGTCACCCTCCAGTCATCTTCGTTGCTGAAGTCTTCGTCTTGATTTGCTCTTGACAGGATGTCCTCTTCGTCAAAGTCATTATGGATGTCTTTTCCTACCTGGTCTTCGATATTTTCTTTCACCGCATCTTGATTGGTAGCGAAGGAGAATTGAGATGCAATCGAAGGCTCGTATACCCTTGTTATTTTAATACCTTCGGCATTTTTATCCCTCAGCATGGATGATATATATGCTAGGGCATCCGCGTGCCTGAGGTCCCTTCTGCATAAGTGCCGGAACTTAATGTTCGGGATTTGTGATGCCAATGTTTGGACCAAGGCCATGTAAGCTGAAAGGGTGTCGTCGTACACATTATACTCGAGCCCTATTTGCCGTATGACAAGCTGCGAATCACTTGTCAGCCTTACATCGGTTACCCCCATCTCTATTATTATACGTAGGGCATGTACGACAGCTTCGTATTCAACAATGTTGTTGGTATGCTCTTTGAATTCCAATCTAAGTGCCTGTATAATCCTTTCTCCAGTTGGGGTGATAATGACAATGCCTATTCCTGCTCCTTCCTTATTTTTAGATCCGTCGACAAAGACTTCCCATTGT